>NW_026057586.1:78830331-78882730 GCF_023721935.1 Panthera uncia
TTGTGCGTGGCTAGAATCCCACTGCCAAGAACAACGCCAGGCACAAAGTTATCAAAAGATGATTTGCTGGGTGGATACAAAGGCACACGTCCTGGAGGAGGTGTCCAGTCTGCTCCTGCCGCTCCCTTGGGTAGACGGCGGCCCGACACCCAGAATGTACCGTTTAATTAAAGATGCGTGTTAGCATCACCCTCCGGCTTGCTCGTGTCCCTCTATCATGCTGCTGTCCCCTCCCTCTCTTCCTTTCTATCCATTTTCTTTCTCCTTCCCGCTTTTTGGTACTTGATGGAATCACATTAAACTAATAAAGCTTTCATTACTTGATTGTACCCGTAATTACGCACACTGAGAGCTGGGTTTGTTTTGATTTTCTGTGGACTTTTGGTCGCTGATGCTTTTGAACACTTGCTTTTATCCTTCAGTTGCCACTTGACCCCCTCCCCCCCGTTTTAAAAAGGATGAAAAGCTTAGAAAAACATCAGAAATATCCTTTTATTTTTCTCCGCAAATTGATTTGGAGGGTTTTGTTTTGATTTCCCTCTTGGAAATGGTGGGTGTTAAAAAAAAAAAAAAAAAAAAGAAACAGAATCACACGTTTCTAAACTGGCCATCGGGCTGTGGATTCTGGGCTGGGAAGGAGGGAAAGTGACTCTTGGTTGGGAAGGTCTGAGAGCAGCCACACTAAAGGGGAGCTTGATATGGGTCAGAGCGGGGTGTCCCCACCTCGGTACTCGTGACACTGGGGGCTGGACACTTCTGAGGGGGGGCGGTCCTGTGCCATGTAGAGTGTTGAGCAATATCCCAGCCTCCGCTAGATGCTAATGGGACTCCCCCCCCCCAATTTGTGACCATCAAAAAAGTCTCCAGACATGGCTGAATGTCCCCAGGAGAGCACAAGGACTTCTGGTGGAGGACCACTGGATTCGATCACAACCTGTGTGACACGTGTTCATAGCAGCGTTCTTCACAAGAGCTCTGAGGTGGTTGTCCGTCAACCGCCGAACGGGTAGACAGAATGTGGTCTGTCCGCATGACGGAATAGTAATCAGCCACACAAAGAAATGAAGCATTGGCACGTGCGATGCCGTGGACGAGCCTCAATCACATCATGCTAAGTGAAAGAAGCCAGACGCAAAAGGTCGCATCTCATAGGGTTCTACTTCCCTGACATGTCCCCAGTAGGCAAACCCACAGAGACAGGAAGTAGATTAGTCGTTAGCTGGAGGGTGGGGGGAAATGGGGAATGACTGCTTCGTGGGTACAGGGTTTCTCCGTATTTTAATTCCAGCGCCGTTAACACACAGCGTTGTGTTAGTTTCGGGTGGGCAAGAGAGCGATTCAACACTTCCATAGACGTCGCCCGGTGCCCGTCACGACAGGCGCGCTCCTTAATCCCCATCACCTTTCTCCCCCATCACCCCACCCACCTCCCCTCTGGTCACCACTGGTTTGTTCTCTGGAGTTGAGAGTCTGTTTCTTGGTTTCTCTCTTTCTCTCTTTTCCCGCCTTTGCTGGTTTTTTTGTTTCTTAGATTCCACGTACGAGTGAAATCATACGGCATTTCTCTTTCTCTGATTGACTTATTTCTCTTAACATAATACTCTCTAGCTCCATCCACGTTGGTGCAAATGGCAAGATTTCATTCTTTTTGATGGCTGAGTGTTATTACGTTGTTATATATATATATATATATATATATATATGTATATTATATATATATGTATATAATGTAAATATATGTGTATACACACACACACACACACACACACACACAGCCCACATCTTCTTTATCCATCTTGGGTTGCTTCCATAATTTGGCTACTGTAAATAATGCTGCTATCAACATTGGGGTGCATGTATCCCTCCAAATTAGTGTTGTATTTTGGGGGATAAACAGCCAGTAGTGTGATTACCGGATCGCAGGGTACTTCCGTTTTTAATTAATTAATTAATTAATTTTTTTTTTTTATTAAAAAAAATTTTTTTAAATGTTTATTTATTTTTGAGACAGAGACAGAGCACGAATGGGGGAGGGGCAGAGAGAGAGGGAGACACAGAACCGGAAGCAGGCTCCAGGCTCTGAGCCATCAGCCCAGAGCCCGACGCGAGGCTCGAACTCACGGTCTGTGAGATCATGACCTGAGCTGAAGTCGGACGCTTAACCGACTGAGCCACCCAGGCGCCCCCCGTTTTTAATGTTTTTGAGGAACCTCCATACTGTTTTCCACAGTGGCTGCACCAGTTTGCATTCATGGGCATAGGGTTTCTTTTTGGGGGTGAAAAAGTTCTGGAACTAAATGGTGGTGGTGGCTATTCAACATCACCAGTGTGTTTAATGCCCCTGCACTGCGCACTTTAAAATGGCCAAAATGGTCAGTTTTTTTGTCGTGTGGATTTTATCACAATAAAAGACCGCTAGCAACTCGCGTGAGCTCCTTTCATCGGTACGTATGACAGCACTTCACACACATCAGGACCCTGAAGGGTAAGAGGTTTGGTCCTTTCCCTGTCCCCCACCCCCGGGGATGGGAAGGCTCTTCCCACCCCATCATTCACCCCAAAGCTGGGAGTCGCCAATCTGTGTGACTCAGATTCTAATATATACTGATTGCAGAAATGTGCCCTGGGGACAGATATTTAAAAGGCATTATTTCAGTTATCTCTTAAGTCACAACTGTTCACCAACCCACAAGTTTGGGACTTGCTCAGCCTCCGTGGGGTGTTGGCTGGGGCCGCTCGTGTGGCAGCACTCAGCTGGGGGCTTGGCTGGGTCTCGAATGGCCAGGGTGACTCAGTGCACACGACTGGCAGCTGGTTGTGGCTCTTGGCTGGGGCGTCTCCCTTCTCCTCCGTGTGGTCTCCCTTCCCCACACGGCAGCTGGGTTCCAGGGGGATGGAAGCGGGAGCCAATGTGACAGCACGCCTAGGCTCTGGAGTCCCCAGACATCACCCCTACCATTTTCCGTTGGTCAGAGCAAGTCACAAGGCCAGCCCGGATTCGAGTGGTGGGGTTACGGACGGGATGTGGTGATGAGAAGATCTGCAGAATTTGCTGCCATGATCTCCAGCTCTCCACGGGGGGCGAAGCCATCAGTGGGTGTTTGGAGCTGTTACCATCATCCGGTGGGACCTGATGTAGGCTGGGACAGGGCAGCTGCCGTGGAGGGGAGCAGCGGACGAATCTTTGCACCCCAAGTGGCGATGCCGATACGTAGGCTTGGGCCTAGGGGATCGAATAAATAGAGAAGCTTTGAATCTGCTCTTGGTCTAGGGCTTTTGTAACCCGATGTTCTTTCTGGGTGGCCCGCCATAATTCGGTATCTTGAGTTGCACATGAGAGTTTGTGGTCGGCAACTCACATGTAGCCTCCACGTGTCCATCCATGCGTCTCATCCCCTCAGGGACCTCCCGTGGTCTGATTCCGATATTCCTGAATGCTCTGCTCACAGTGCCATCTGGTTGAATCCCAACAGTCCCCTGGTTTCCAGCATACTTCCTGTGAATGCGTAGGAGACACTCTGATGAACGAGAATGGCTTTGGTAGCGAAACGTTCCGGCTAAATCAGCGACAGGTGATACAGGTGCGGAAAGAAGGACGCATTGTTATTTCTGTTGGCACGGTTCAAGGAGACACTTGAAGAGGCTCCGTGTTGTCCTAGAAGGTTTTTCCTGGTAACTAGTCTATAGCCTTGGTTATGGAGAGAGAAGGGAAAGGTGGTCAAGGAGAGAGGGGGAAGGTGGTTAAAGTCGGGAGTACGCAGAGGACAGTAGGAGGAAACTGGGAAAAACCCCTCTTAAAGGTAAGGATGGAAATCCCTCAGCAGTGATCGTGCGGCCGAATCACTTCCCTTCCGAGGGAGAAGCGGGCCCAGTCAGGCAACTTGAAGTTCTGGAAAAGGGCCTTGAGGACTGTCATCTTTCATCTCCCTCAGTAGACAGACAAAGGGACTCTGGTGTCCCCAGGCCACACAGGGGGTTAGCTTCAGGACCAGGACTAGAGCTCAGGGCACTTGCCCCAGGTCCTGACGATCCTGGATGGCTTTGGCTACAACGGGGATCGCAAGTTTTCTGGACCGCACAGTGATGGTTTTGTTTTGCTTCATTTTGGTGAGGCCCATTGGGTTAGTTGCCTTCATATAAAAAGGGGAATGTTCTGGGGCACCTGGGTGGCTCAGTCGGTTAAGCGTCCGATTTACAGCTCGCTGATAATCCCAAGGGATCTTTATTATGTACAGGGATACATAGTAAATATAGTGAGGACTTCACGGTGGTTTCTTAATTGATTCGGTCGAGGTAGTTTGACTGGGGACTCGAGTGCTTTGGATCCCGGTACGTTTGGTCCCGTGGGGGGCAGGACAGGGACCTGTTCATCTCCGTTAAGGTTCTGGATGGTTGACTCCGTCATGATCGCTAAGTGCCGTGTCTGTCGTAAGTGATTCCATTTGACGTGGAAGTCCCATATCTGTGTGTTCTTGGGCCAGCGTTGGTTGGAGTGAGTTTCTTGGACCATGGGCATCAGGATCACCCAAGGTGCTCGTTTCTACGTGCTTCCTGACACCGGCGTCCTGAGCGGCCAAGTCAGAAACTTTGGATACAGGGCCTGAGCGTTTGCGTTTCAACAAGCTCCCCGGTGATTTTCGTCCATGCTAACGTTGAGAGCGACTGTCTCAGCCCCTTACATTTGTGAGATCCCTCGGTATTTCAGACCTAGGGGTCCGAGACTCTTGGGCTCCACCCTAGACATGGATTTAGATACACATTCAAATTCCTGCTCCGTCACTGGCTGGCGGGGTGACCTTGGTTAGTCTTTCCTCTCGTGGGGACTCAGTATCTCTGTCTGTAACATGGGTACACTGATATGCTGGCCGTTCTCCACGTGCCCCTTCCGGACCCCCAGAGATATCTCTTTGCCGTTCTTACCCCGCTCTGTACTCTGGGGGGCTGACCTGCATGGACATGTATCACCAGGTCCCTTTGCCTTCCTCTTCCTGTTGGAATTGGCCAGTGGAAATCCCTGATGGAAGGCAGAAGGAGAGACCGACTGGAATATTCTATTTCCCCAGCTCCTGCTGGGCGGCTCTTCTCCCATGATCTTGCGCTCCCTCACCTGGGGACACTACTCCCCTTCACTTGGCCGAGGGTGGTCATGGCCCCCCACTAGCAGGTAGCAGACCCATCAGCATCCCTCACCGCTTCCTTCGAGTCTGTTCATACCTGTGTAAAGAGACCCTTTATTGGGTTCCCACAACTTATCGATACTGTATTATATACTTGAAAGTTGCTACGAGATCTTGAAATAGTCTTACCAGGAAAAAAAAGAACCGGGAATCACGTGACAGGATAGAAGTGTTAGCTAACACGGCCGTGGTCGTCACACTGCAATCCGTTTCTGCAGTCAACACTTTGTATGCCTTAACGCTTACGCAGCATTACATGTCCGTTGTCTCTCAATAAAGCTAGAAATTTAAAAAATTAAAAAAGCATGGTTATGCATCTAGAAAAAGGAGAGACCTTTTATTAAATGTTCCTCAATTAAACTCTTTTTTTTTTTTAATTTTGTTTTAACGTTTATTTATTATTGAGAGACAGAGCGTGAGCAGGGGAGGGGCAGAGAGAGAGGGAGACACAGAATCCGAAGCGGGCTCCGAGCTGTCAGCACAGAGCCCGACGCGAGGCTCGAACTCGCCAACCGCGAGATGGTGATCTGAGCTGAATTCCAGACTCTGCCAGTTGGAAATAACCAAGGAGATCAGAGATAGGAGAATAGTGCCTGGCCTGTGTTTGTTGAGTGAGTAAATGAATTTCTTCTGTTGGGGACGCTTCTCCTGTCACGGGGAGCTCATCGATGGAAGACGGAAGGCTTTGTTCGTTCTACCAGGAGGATGAGCAAACACAGGGCAGGTTGTGCAGGAAGTGTTTTACTCCCCGGTCCTGGGTTGGGGAGGGGGACCAAGACAGGGGCACAAGGACGCACGGCGGGGGACACGGAGACCACGCACCAAAGACAAATTCTCCTCCAAATCATCCACCCTCTCGTGACCCTTGCACAGCACAGGAGGGAAAAATTAGTCTCCAGTTTTCAGTCTCAATGAGAATCTGCGGAGTCCCCAAGACGGAAAAGTGTCTGGAGTTTTCTGTCTCCTCCTCCCCTTCCCCCCGCCCCGTGTCACGATTATCGCTTTCTCCCAACATGACCCTGATTTCCAGCTGGCGCTCTGACCGAGCAGACTGACTTCTGTCCCCAAGTGATTGGCCCAAAGCAGCAGCTGAGCCGGGGAAGGCTGGATAAAGAAGGATGCTGTATTATGTTTATGCTCACGGGGCACAGGACACTGGACGAGGCCCTACGCCGTCCTGAAAGATTTTTACCGCTACCCTTCGCCGCGCCTGTCTCTAGACCTGTGTCGCAGATGCCGGGCCCAGCGGGGAAAATAAATAAATAAACGCGTCCATAAAAACCAGACAACGCCTCCGGCTCGGCTGCCGGCTCCTGTGGCCCCAGGTGCAAGGGTACAGCGCATCATCTTTGCCTTTGGACCGCAATCAATGGAACAGGCAGGAAATGAGAGGAAATTAATTTTTCCCCCCTCTCCTCTTTCCCTCCCCTGCCATCTCTCCTGTTTTTACACAAGAGCCTTTTAAAATGTTGGTTACTCTCTGATTACAGCGCAATAGAGGTTCGAAACAGCCTCTTCTTGACTAAACTCCCTCTGCCCTTAACCAGAACGATTGGCCGGTTGCCTTGGTAATTGTCCTCATTTGCTGTGTAGAAGCCACAATTATGAAGGTTTTTCTGGGTACTGATCCTCTTAGTGCCTTTTTCTTAGAAGTTCACAAGAAGATGGGACAAAGGAGACCTAATAGATTTTATTGCTCTGGATCCTTGGAGTGCTCAGAGCCCATGACATGCGGGCATGAGCGGTGAGTGCCATTTAAATTGGCTGGCTTTGCCCGGAGAGAAAGCTTTACGCTGAGGAGAGTGGCCGAGGTTCTATTAGCTGGAGGGCCAGGGCGGGAGAATGAACTCCCAGCCCCGCTCCTCCAGCTTGGCTCATAATGGAAACCCTAGATGGGCATCTGGGGCTGAGGGCCGGGCCACTTAACCTTTCAGTGATAATCGAAGAAAATAGACATGTAACTGCTCTCTTGAAACTCCGGTATGATTCAGGTTCAAGGCAAGAGAGCTCCGTGGGTTGTTGAAAAACCCAAACTGGAAATGTTTGGGGCAGAGGCAGCTTCCTCCTGCCCCCCGCCTCTAAAAAGGACCAGGACTCCATTAGCTGGGGGTAATTGCAGAGAAGAAACAGGGAGAAGATGACGATGACGGAGACGTTGATAATCACGATCACCGTAATCATATAATTTAGCTGGAAAGGGTTCAAGATGCTCACATTCACTACCCTAGCTGCTCCTCACAATAGCCTGGGGGTTGGTGCCTCCTTTTTTTTTTTTTTTGTAGATGGGGAAACTGAGACACAGGGAAGTAAAGCAATGGGTCCAGGTTGGAAGGTGACGGAGGTGATAGTCACACACCAAGATACCTGACTACCGGAATCTTCCTAGCATATAAAACCTTTCACTAAAGGAAAGTCAATTCTAAGCTTTGATAGGGGTAAAGCGTAGATGCCTCTGAGCTGCGGTCTGTAGATTTAGGTGTTCCAGGGGCTAATGTACCTTCATTAGAAAGGCTTTGAAGCTTGCTGTGTCCCCAACTGGCACAGAAGAATGCCTGAAAGGGGCCAAGTGCATGGCTAGTTCATCCAGAGAGCCAACCCTCTTGGGCTGGTGGTGGCTTGCTGCATTGAGAAGGATTCTGAGGCTGCGGCTGTCTGGTTTTACTGAGAAAGGGCGCCATCTTGGTGAGCAATGGCTGCCATGAAGGAGGGATGGGGAAATCACGCGTGTGCCTCTTCTGCTGGCTCATCAGCTGGTTCCCTACCTGAGATCAGTTCACCAGATTGCTTTGAAGACCTAACCATTCTTTGAAAACCCAGAATGACTTGTACATCAGGTGGCTCCAGAGCCATCCCATGATTTGCAGAAAGCCTTTTATTTGGGAGAAAAAAAATGTCAAACTTACAGTAGAGTTTCAAGAATAGCAATGACACGAAGAACATCCAGATGCCCCGTATCCAGGGTCACCTCTTGTTAACATCTTGCTCTGCATTTTCCTTTTCATATATATATATAATATAATATATTATATATATTATAATAGATAATATATCTATTATAATATATATATAATATAATATATATATTATAATATATATTATATATAATAGTTAATATATATAATATATTTATATAGAATATATATATTTAATATATATTTAATACTTATTTAATATAAATAATACTTGTTTAAATATTTAATATATTTATATGTATTTAATATTTAATATGTATAAATATATATATATTTCTTTTTTGTTTTCCTGAAACATCTGATAAGTGGCACATATCTTGGCCTTTTACCCCCGGGAATTTCAGTGTGTATTTCCAAAGAATAGAGATTGCCTCACATAACCACCCTGCAGCAGCGACATCAGAAAATTTAACCCGGATGCAAGACTTGTATCCACCATTGGTGTCCAACAATGTCCTTCTTCGTGTGCCTCCAGGATCCAGTCCAGTATGAAGTATCCCATGTAGCTATCCTGTCTCTTTAGCTTCCATTTATAACACTGACGTATTTCGCATCCCCATAAGGCAGAGAGATATAAAATATCCGTCTGTGTCTTTGATTCTTTTTTTTTTTTTTTTTTTAAGTAGGCTTCACGTCCAGCGTGGAGCCCAGTGCGGGGCTTGAACTCACAACCCTGAGATCAAGACCTGAGCTGAGATCAAGAGTCAGACGCCTAACTGACTGAATGCCCCAGGTGTGCCTGTGTGTTTGATTATTTTTGAAAACCAAATCGATGCTCTATGCTAGTTGCTGGGCCTCCCAGAGATTACTTTGACAATTCTTGCCCTGAGTAAGATAATATCAGAACAATGAAAGCTAACATTTATGGAGCAGACGTGGTACGCTGAGCCCTTTGCATGCATTATCTCATTAAACCTACAACAGTCCTGACAGCAGGATGATTCTTCTCAGTGACGGAGGAAAGTAAGGCTTGGAAATGTTTTGCCTAACAGCACACAGGTGGTAAATGGAGTCAAGATTTGATCTCAGGCAGACTGGCTTTAGAAAGCACGCTTTCGTTGTGGGGCGCCTGGGTGGCTCAGTCTGGTAAGCAGTCTGACTCTTGGTCTTGGCTCAGACCGTGATCTCACGGTCATGAGAGGGAGCCCTGTGTCAGGCTCTGTGCTGAGAGTGGAGCCTGCTTGAGATTCTCTCTCTCTTTCTCTCTCTCTCTCTCTCTCAAACATAAACATTTAAAAAGAGGGAGGGATTGCTTCCAGGTAGGAAAAAGCCAAGAAAGCTTCCTGGAGGAGGTAGCTTGTGATCTGGGGTTTAAAGCTTCAGAGATGGGTGAAGCATTTCCCAGGTAAGGGTACTAATCCCAGGCATTTGCAAAGTGGGCATTTGTAGGAATGCACTGAGGGAAGTCTATGGTGGAGCGGGGGGAGGGGGTGCTGTTGGCCTTAGCTCTTTTGTTTCATTGACTCGGTCCCCAAAACGGGTGCCATTTTTGGTACAGAGCCTGCCCAGCTCTACCGTGCCTCTCTTGAGGCCACGGATAATTTCTCCGGAAAGCCGCTTCCACAAAAATATGTTGAGTGTCTACTGCGTGCCAGCTTGCCTAGGTGCTGGGGGTACAGTGGTGAGCGAAACACAACCCAAGCCGTGGCTTCGAGGAGCTGGTGTTCTGCAAACTGATCTGTAATTTACACATAAAGAGCATTTTGATGTTTGAAGGGCTCTCCGTCTGGACTACAGTTGTCCAGATAAAGGGGGAAAACCCTTCACACCAGCGTACAGGGGACCTGTCGTTGAATCCAGGGCAACTCAGCCCCTCCCTGAGCCTCAGTTTCCTCATTTGTCAAGCGCACAGGCTCAGCGAGACCTGTAAGACCTTGCCGGCCCTGAAATTCTTAGCTTCTACAAATCAGAAGAGCAGACGCACCTCGGGAACCACAGGCGTCTGTGTCTGGGCGAACCTGGACATTTACTGCTTTTGTTCCTGTTTTCACCAGGGGCTCGGGGCCCTCCTGACAGTTCACCCCTCAAAGGTAATCAGAATTCTCTTTCTGTCCGCCTTGGTTTTCTGCTCTTTGACTTGCATCATAAATTATTCTTTCTCTAAATGGCAGGCGTAGGTAAGTTACCAAAAGGTCACTCAGAACCCCAATCAATCCCAGCTGCTTTAATTACTTTAGTGCTGTTCAGACTTTGTGTGTGTGTGTGTGTGTGTGTGTGTGTGTTAGCCACCCAGAGGAGAGGCTCAAGAACCATTTTCTGCAAAAGGCGCTGGAATTTTCTTTAAGGAACAAAGTTAATTATGCTGGCTTTTGTGCATGTTCGGAGAATCCCCATCATAATAGACCTCAGTGTATGTATAAACAACAAAAGAGAGCCTATTTGCTGAGGCCTCCCTTGTCTTTGATGGGCTGATGGCAAATCCTGGAGATGAATTACAGGATGAACCCGGTGCAAGACTAAGATTAAAACCAGGTAAAAATAATCTATTTATTAAAATGGATCCTCCCCACCTTTTCTCCCCGCTATCCCAGGGCTTTGTCTCAAAGCTTCCACAGGGGTCCTCGATGTTGTGTTTCATCTTTAGTTAAGAATTTAGAGGCGGGGTGTCTGGGTGGCTCAGCCGGTTAAGCGTCCGACTTCAGCTCAGGTCACGATCTCGTGGTTCTTGAGTTCGAGCCCACATCGGGCTCTGTGCTGATGGCTCAGAGCCTGGAGCCTGCTTTGGATTCTGTGTCTCGCTCTCTCTCTGCCCCTCCCCTGCTTGCACTCTGTCTCTGTCTCTCTCAAAAATAAACAAACATTAAAAGAAAAATAAAAACAAAAGCATTTAGAGGCAATGCTAAGGGTGACAAACAGAATTCTGCTCTGGTCTGTGGTTGCCTCTAAGTGGGTCTACGGGTGCAAGAAATACATTGTTTCAGTCAGTGTTTTGGGCAAAGTCTCAAATCTTTAAGGCTTTGGAAAAGGCGTGGGGTGCTGCTTTCTTGCTTGTGATGGGCTCCATAATAATAATATGTCTATATTAATATATAGAATAAATAATGGTAATAATAACATAGTAATTTACAACCATGCTATAACAAAAACAGTAACTCAAGCTAACTTTTGAGTATGTTTACATGCATTATACTTTGCATTTCTTGTCTAATCCTGTTCTCACAACTGTTATTCCGACTTGACATATTAGAAACTCAGGCACAGAGAGGTTATATCACAAGCCCAAGGTCACCCAGCTGGGAAGGGGTGGGTCCATCCAAGGGTAGACCCTTGACAGTCTGAAGCGGACACTTAGTAACAGCTGACTTTTATCCTGGTGTACTGAGTCCCAAGAACGATGCCAAATACTTTGCATTTAACACGTGAGGATTCTCACGGCAACACCCTGAAGCTGGTACTGTTGTTTTTCGGAATTTGCACATATGGGGACTGGCTCAGAGAAGCTAGGTGACTGAGGCAAGGACAAACAGCACAGTGGAGCTGGGGTTTCACAGCCATCTGGATCTAGATCCAGGGTTGGTGAATTTATGACCCAGGGGGCCAAATGTGGCTCATTGCCTGTTTTTGTAAATAAAGTTTTATTGGGACTCAGCCACACCCATTTGTTTGTGGGTTGCCCGTGGCTGTCTTTGCACCATGCTGGCAGAGGGGAATAGTTGCCATAGGGACCGTCTAGTCCGCAGACCTGAAAATATTTACCATCTGCGCCTTTCCAGAAGAAGTTGGCCATTTCCTGTTCCAGGCTCAGTGTTCTTAATTACTATTGTCTCCTGCTAGTCTGTGAACCACGATTCCCAAGTCTGGTGGTTCCAGTGTGCGGGTCTGATGTTGGAACACAGCCTGGTCTTGGCCAGAGGTGGAGAAAGACCTGAGAATTCCTGCCCTTCTAAGGGAGATACCGAGGCCCCCCGGGGGTTCTAATGGCTCACTGGGTGTGCGTGTTTTACAGGGTGAGGTGAAGATGGCTTAGTTAGAACATAAGGAGACCCGGGATCTTTGGACTTGCCCTGAAAGCAATGCTTGTGAGAGTAATTTTACCAGCAGATGCTTGTCAAAAGTTCAGTCCGGGGGCCCCATCCCAGGACCTACTGACTCAGACTTTCTGGATGAGTCCTGGGAATCTGCATTTCGACCAACTCCCTGGGTGGTGCTGTTGTCCTTAGTCCCCAGGTGGACTGGGGCCCCATGGGGATGATACAGTGTCATTCCCCTCTGCACAAAGGTAGAGCTCAGCCCCAGTTAACTCACAGCCCCATTTCACCTTTGTTCTCTCTGCTGATTCTGCCTCCCTCTGAATTTAATGATAATCATGCAAGACTTGGTCTTCTGTTCTGGGCTGACGATGTTTGGATACACAATAACAAGAAGGCATATATAACTCACAAGCTGCTGCATATTCATAATGTAAAACAAGGCATTTACTTTCATTTTAGCAAGGTCACTATGTGGTCATAATTAATATTTTCAGATCATTTGTGGTCTATCGGTGATAATGCCAAATTAGGAAAATTTTTCTCCAGTCATGGTACTTCTTAGGTAGTTTTTTTCTGAACGGAATTTTTGTGTTTTCATTGGGGTATAATTTACATACAGCAAAACACACAACTTCTAAATGGAACATTTCCATGAATCGTAACAAATGTATAGACTCGTGTATTAATTGCCTCCGTTGAGATTTTCGTAGTTATTTGAAAATTAATTTCATTTTGGGGAAACTTTGTTCCACTGAGGCAATGGTTACTGGAATTAGTGATAAATGTTGGAAAGCCATTCCTGTGTTTGGAATTAAACCATGGATTCCAAATTTCATGTTTAAGCTTTATAATTGAGTCACATATGATAAATTATTGATATTGCCAAGTGTCATGTGTTTATTTTACTTTCTGCCTCTTTTCATCCTTCCTCCTGGTTTTGCCAACAGAATGTGAATTTCGTTCTCATTATTTTTGACCAACAGTATCCCCGGTGCCTAGTAAGTAGGCGTCCAGTGAATATTAGAGAGATGAATAAATGTGATTTGGGTTCAAAGGTATCCTGAGTTCTCTGTGATTCTGCCTAATGTCAAACAGGTAACCTTCATTATACAGAAGTATTCGTAAGCAAGGTACGATCTGTCTTTAGCAGAGACAACACATCAAATTAGATTATAATAATCTAATAAGCACATGCTTATTTTTCATGCAAAACCGTGCCTCTTTTCAGTGCCGTTCGAGGATAGGACATTGGATTTTCTGGTGCTTTCCAGCTGGTGGCCAATGTGGTCTTGGTCTGCTGTATTAGACAGGGTCTTAAGGCTCCAGGGCTTTTGGGCTAAAGAGGATGTATGTCCTCTTTGATAGACCAGTAGTAGAGGCATCTGCAGAAGGTGAGACAAATGTTAGCTAGTGTGGCACAGAGATAGTAAGATGGCTCCAATGACCCCCACCTTCTGGTAGTTACACTCGTATGTAATCCCTCCCGCTAGAGTGTGGCCAGGACCTATGAACTGCTTCTAACCAACAGAATATGGGAAACAGGATGGATGTTACTTCCATGATCACATCATATGAGTTTGTAATCTCTGTCTTTCTAGCAGACTGTCTCCCTTGCTGGCTTCGATAAAGCAAGTTGCCATACTGGGGAGGCCCATTTGACAAGGAGCTGGGAGTGTCTTTGGGCTAAGGACCAGCTGGGAACCGAGGCTCTTAGCCCAACAGCCCAGAAGGAACTGGATATTGCCAACAACAATATAAGTCCCCTTAAATTATGAGCTTGGAAGAAAAATCTTCCCCAGGTGAACTTTCAGATGAGCCCCCAACCCTGACCAACACCTAGAGTGTAGCCTAGTGGGAGACTCGCCGGGGAAATGGTGCCTGAATTCCTGAGGCACAGAAACCGTAGGAGAGTAAATATGGTTATTTTAAGGTGCTAAGTTCATGGTGATTTGTCATACAGGAATAGGAGGAAAGTTTCCTAGTAAGAACTTCCCTTTATATTGATTTAGACCATATACTTTATTGACATTACTTTACGAAACCCGTATAACAGCTCTGTTAATAACTAGTTGTTCCTATTCACAGTTTACAGATGAAAAAAAAAAAAAAAAAACCCAAGACTGAGAATTTAAGGGACTGTACCCGAACACACAGCTTTAATATATAATTGTATAATGTTAATAGATGTAACGCTTAGCACATATGAAGCACTTAGTAAAGTGTTGGCTGCTTTTATTATTATTATGGTTGCTATTTGAAAAAGAAGTATTCGGGGCACCTGGCTGGCTCATTCTGTAGAGCTCACGCCTCTTGATCTCAGGGTCATGAGTTCATGCCCCACTTTGGACATGGAACCTACTTTAAAAAAGGAAAAGAAAAGAAAAGAAAAAGGAAAAGGAAAAGAGAAAGAAAAAAGAAAAGAAAAAGAAGTGTCCTAGGACCCAGTCTGTCTTTTGGGCAGAACCCTTTTCACCTGGGTCTCAGTTTCCACATCTATGAAATGAGGTGAGTTTCTTCCCCTGAGATGCTGGCCTGGCCGACAAGCTTCTCTCTCTGTGTTTCCTACCAGTTAGAAAGCATTCGAGTGGTGACTCATTATCTCCCCTTCTCGTTCCTCACTGTATTACCCTCGTCTGACCAGTTCAGGCTGTCAGGGCCCCTTCTCCCCTGAACTGCACTGGAAAAACAAACAAGGAGCAGACATCTCCTTTCCTTCCAATCTGGGCTCCACCAAGCTCTCTGCCCCAGGCCCTCCATCACTCCCAGCTGCTAAGCCGGGGCCATTTCCTCCCAACCTTGGGATGAAGTCAACCTAGATTTAGAGACCCGGGTTCAAATCCCGACTCCACCGTTTAGCTGGCTGGATAACTTCTTCCCTTTGGGCCTCACGTGTAACACTGGGAAAAGTCTAAGTACCTCTTTGGGTCGTTGTGTCGAAGAGAGAGTCATGACCAGTGTGCTGCGGGGATGCCTAGCGCCTGGAAGTGATTTGGAAAGGCTCTGCTTGTTATGGTCAAGTCCTTATGGTTCCTCCTGGTGGGAGTTAGAGATTCTTCCTCTTGAAGACCATGTGGGCTCCAGAATTCCACGCGGCTTTACTGCCTTTATGTTTCCCCCAGGTCAGACTCCCAAGTGGCTCAGCGAATGCTTCTGATCGAGGTCAGGCACTCAAGGATCGCTGGCCGTCTTGGGAGGGAGAGGAGGATTGTTCCCTGGAGAGGATTACCTCTGAGCAGTGGGTCCCTTCTCTTCTGGGATGGAGCACATGGCTGGTACATTTAGAAAACGATGTTCATCTTTGGGGCGCCTGGGTGGCTCGGTTGAGCATCTGACTTCGGCTCAGGTCAGGGTCTCGCAGTCTGTGAGCTCGAGCCCCCTGTCGGGCTCTGTGCTGACAGCTCAGACCCTGGAGCCTGCTTGGGATTCTGTGTCTCGCTCTCTGTCTGTCCCTCCCCCACTCACACTTTGTCTCTCTCTTGCTGAAAAATAAATAAACGTTAAAAAAAAAAAGAAAAAGAAAACCATGTTCACCTTTGGAAGCTCTGTTGATCAGAATCCCAGCCGACTGCCTTCCTGGGCCCTTGATTCTTCACCTTTGAGATACCCTGGACTAATGGGTAAACCAGGCATTCTGATGTAGGAGGGATTGGGCTGGCTGGATCCCGTCAGAGAAAATTCTATCAGCCTCCGTGCACACCTCTGCCCAAAATGATGGGAGTAATTCTGAAGTTACAAGGAGGGGTGCAATTCATTCTCCACCCCCCCCCCCCCCCCCCCCCCCCCCCCCCCACGGGCACACAGATGGAGCTGGAAAAGACAGAGAATGTTCTGTGAGGGCGTGCCAGAGTCGTGGACGCTGAATGCTGGGGGATGAGAATACCCCCTTTCTCCAACTCACCTGCCCGCACTGAGCCACGAAACAGCGGTCTGCAGCCATCGGAAGTGTGGGCAGTGATGAACATCTCTGTGCTGGGTGGGGAGACTGTTTCCCGTCTCAGGGAGTGATTAGATCCCCCCCAAGCAAGTCTCATCCCTTGGACTCTTCCTGCATTTTTGTAGAATGCTCCGTGGATCCGCGCGCTTCCGAGTGGGGCCCGTTACAAAGGTTGGACTTGGAGGAAAGTGTTCAGAAACACGGCCATCGAAAATAGAGTCCAGTTCAGCCCGTTCCCTGGTCCTCAAGGTCAAGTGCCTTCCAAGATTGGGGACCGATTTTCCTTTGTGCCCTTCTCCCACTTACCACCGTGGAGGCAAGGCTGCCTCGGCCCAGAGCACAAAGGTCTAGTGATTTGTAGCTAGAATCCATTGAGTCCAGTTCTCCGAGTCCTGGGTTGGAGTCTGGGGCTCGCTCGCCAGCCGGACCAACGGCAGGACATTTCAGGAGCCACGACAGAGAGGGACACGGGGCACAGCACGGCAGTTGAGAATCTGGGCTCGGAAGTCCAGAAAAACCCGAGTTCAGTCTCTGCTCGTCTCCTTTCGTGTTCTCTGAGGCTCACCGTCATCACCTAGACAATGAGGATGATCCGACCTTGCCCGTAAGGTCACTGGGGGGGGGGGGGGGCTACACGAGGTCACGCACGGTCAGCACCTGCCACGAAGCGTGTACTCACGAGGTGGTCGCTCCGAGCACATTATCATCCTCTCTACCGTTAACACCGACCATCGTTCCGAACTCTTTGTTGCTATGATTCATTTTTCCAGGGTAACGGCCACGGCCGCGCCCATCTGAGGGGCAGACCGCAAGCCCGGCTCGGAGCCGTGAGGCTCTCTAGGTCAGTGGTTGGGCAAAGCAGCGGTGCTTAGGCACCAGAAACAGATGCCAGGAAGTGGGTGCTGATACGCGCGGGGCATCGAGCCTGTTGCTGGGACTTAGTCTAATTATATCTGGCAGCTCGTTGTCCCCGGGGCCGTGCCTGCCCACGGGAGGGCGGATCACGTTTCTGTCTCCCCGAGTAAGCTGTCTTGGGTCATCGTCAGAGTCCCGAAGTGTTCTGCCCGCACTTTGGCAGCTGGGCTGAGCGCTCTCGTCTCCGTGTGGCCGGGTTGGGGGAAGGGTGTGGGCGGCTTGGGCCTCGGGGCCACTTTGTCAGGGGAGGAGTCGCCGCCGAGCTCCTGGAAACGGCCGCCGGATTTGGAAATAGAATGATCAGGAATGTTCCGCGCTGTTTGTGGGTCATTTTGACCTCCTCCCGGGTCAGGCCACCCATGTGGCTCCTCTGGGCCACACACGCCAGCAGAAATTAGATATGAGACGCACCCCCGCTCCGCGCTCTGTTTCTAGGCAAAGCTCCATCTCTCCTCGCCAGAGCCCTCTCTGCACATGCCCTCAGTCCCTCTCTGTCCCTCTCTGTGTGCCAGGTATGGAACGCGACGTCACTCACCTGCCGTACCGCCTTCAGCGCTCCCTGCTGCCCCGGGCTCTTGTCCAGGCTGATTCCCACAGCCTCCCAGGCTCTGCTTGACCGGGCTCACGCGCCTTTCCAGCCTCATGCCTCTTTATTTCCATGCCCACGCCACCTCCCCCCTGGACATTACCCTGCCCTCTGGTCCTCTCCACGGGACTCACTCCCGTCTTCCTTGGCATCTCAGGTGGGCGGCCCTTCCTCCAGGAAGCACTCCCGGCTGCCCCAGAGCTGGGAGCGTCGCCCTTGTGTGTGCTTTCCCCGGGGATGTCTCTGCCCTTGTGGCTTGGCCACTGCCTGCGGGCTCGTCCGTGTCCTGCACGACCCGAGGGGGCGGGGACCTTGTGGAGAGCTTACGCGTTCCTGTGCTGGGTCCTTCATTGTCACAAGCCTCGCGTCGGCCGTGGTCAGAACGGTCACTCTTGGTCACAAACCTGAGAGCAAAGCGGGGGTGTGGGAGTCTTGGGGTTGGGGGTCCCTGAGCAGACAGGTAGCTTCTGTGTGTCCTTCCGGATCCCCTCATCACTGCGTGGACTCTTGCCCTCTGGCTTCCGGGGGCTCGGCCAAGGGAATCATCGGCAGGATCAGAGGAAGTGAGGGGTCTGGGGTTGGGGCGTTTGTTCCCCAACTCTTTGATGGGGGTTACCGGGTCCCCCAGCTTAAGGTCACAGCTCCTGACAAGCAGCCCCTCTCCCGGGGTTCTAGGAACCCCACCGTCCCCTGACCCTTCAGGCTCTGGGTGGTGCTGGCTCCTTGTCCCCCCTCCTCCCGCCCCCCACTCTTCCGCAGCTTTGTGAATCGTGCCTTCGCGAAATCATCCCCTTTGGGCGTGTTACCTGTTTCCGGCACAATCAGGGCTTTCTCTCCTTTGTTTTTCCACAACAACCTCAGGACGTGGGATCTCCTCCAGCCCATTTGGCAGACGAGTAGACTGAGGCAAAGTGACCCGACCCGCCCGAGGCCACCCAGGGAGTCAGAGGCGGAGGTGCGGATTCCAATCCACATCCGTCTGAGTCAAAGCCTTCACCACTCGCGTCTTGGACCTCATTTCAGGGGGAGCTCCATGGGGACGCCGGCCGGTCCTACAACGCACGCCGGTCGTGCTGGGCACGGGGGAAGCAGCCTGGTGACAGGGAGGACTGTGTATCCAGGTTGCATTGGACACAGGACCCAGGAAGACCTCTGCTCCTTCTGCCCCCCTGCCTCACTCAGGTCCAGGGCTGGCTCCAGCTTCTCTAGCATGCAGTGCCCTACTGTGGCCAGCGGCCAGGCCACCCCTAGATGGAGGCTCGCACCCCTCCATTGGCAGCTGGGTGGTCGCAGGTGAGACCCTGCCGGTCCCCGAGGCAGGTGGACTTTAGAGACCGGACGGGGGGGGGTAGTCCTGGGAACACTTACCCGCTTTGAGTTTCTATGAACCTTCCAGATGTTTGTGGTGGCTATGAGAATGAGCTCGAAGACATTTAACTTTCCCAGGGCTCCAGCTGCTGCTTGGACGCCCACGGATGTTTGGGCAGGTCTGGCTGCCCCACGGCCTGCCCCAAGCAATGACTGGGCGAGGAGGGATTCTGAGACAGGGCTGTTGCTGGGAGACACGGGGTCCTCTGCCAGTGACTTTAGGGCTCCCCAGAGGCTTTGCAGACCCTCTCACGCATTCTCGCTGCGGAAAACTCCCCCAGGAAGATCTTTTACGAATGCCCTCGTGTTGCTGTCTGCTTGTCGGAGGGCCCGGACTTAGCTCACATACTCGCCCACCGTCCCCAGACTTAGGGGGATGGCAGAAGTCCCGGGAGACCCACAGCAGCTGGGTTGGGGGCCAGGGGAACAGGAGTGGGGGACTCTGGCGAGGGACTGGGGTCCTTCCAAGTTCCTCGATGCCATTTCCCCAGAGACAGATGCTCCTTCCTGCCTTGTGCAGGGGTGAGGAGTGGTCTGTAAAGGGCTCAGAGCTCTCCGAGGCCTCCGTGGGGAACGAGGATGACAAGATCTTGAAGACAGGCGTGCCCCGCACGGGCTCACGAACCCCGCCGGTGCTCACGCTCCTGACCTGTGACCGTGGGTCAGAGCCCCTCCCTCTCCAGGGGTCGTTCGGAGCATGAAACGAGCAGGTGGATGTTGCACTTGGCGTATCGTCTGGCAAACAAGAAGGTCCCCACACGTGGTGGCAATTTAGGGTCCCAACTTCTGAAAAGTCGTTCACGTCCCTGAAAAGCCCCTGGATGCGTGTCTTTTGCTCCCAGAAGCTAGGAATGGGATGAGCGTGGAGGCAAAGTCTTCTTGAGTTTTCAGAACCTTCTAAGCCCTAGAAAGGTCGTCACGGGTGGGGTGGGGGAAGCTTGGTTTCATATCCTGATGCCACAGCTGCTTCTTCGAGGGATGTTGAGCCAGTTGCACATCATCCCGGTGCCTCAGTTTGCTCATCCGTAAAATGGGCCTAATGATGGAATCCATCTCATAAGCGTGGTGGGGGGTCCAAGGCGTGGTAAATACCAGGAGTTTAGCCCAGCGCCTGGAGCCCAGTGAGGGTTCGGTCAGGAAGATTAGAACCTATAATCCTTATTATTATCATCATTTCCTTATTATTATCGTCATTTGTAGTAAGAACCCTTTGAGCTTAAGGCAACTCTGATCCCTGGGCCTGAGTCTTTCTTTGGACTTTGAGGGTAGAATCTGTGGGTGGCAGTCCTGGGTGACCTGAGGTGACTCTACCCGTGTTTGGCTCAGTCTTCCCTTGGTCCGTGTTCTCGTCTGCCTTGCGGATCAACCAAGGGGATGAACGACGCCTTGCTTACAGTCCCCTCATTTGAGAGATGTTCTCCTTGCCTTAACCGCTTTATCTGTAAAATGGGAACACTCTCTCCTTCCGAGCACCCAAGGATGCCTGTCTATCAGTGAGAGGCTCCGAAAAACTTAATTAACAGTGTGAGGTCAGGAACAGGTAGGTTTAGAGAATGGAGACATTTATATTTGCCCTCAGCAAATATAAAATGCTAAATAATAAATAGCTTTTATCCATTTGCTTAAATCACTCCTCATATTGATTTGGCTTAATGAGGCCACAGAGCCTCCAATGAATCAAGACATATGTGCTCCATTCCATCACTCGAGAAATTTCCTCACGGTTCAAAACAGGCAGAAAGTTTTTGAGTCTAATTCTGAGCCCTTCCCTGACCGTTATTGGTTTTAAGAGACCTGGGCATTGCTTTGTCTTTATTTCGAATTCTACTGCTCGTCATTCTGAGTTATTTCTTCTCGTATAGGGTGTTAGACATGAACCTGGGGCCTCCCTGATTTGCGTAGAAGGGAAACAGAAGGAATGAACGCTCAGGTGCGCTATGATCTTGGACATCGGAAAGCACCTGGGACTGGTGGGGTGGCGTGGCTGGGCTCAAAGGCTGCCCAGGCCACAGTGGCTCAAACAAGGAACCAAACGAACCTCAACTAGAATTTGATAATAGTTACCAGTTATGGAATACTTAGGTGTGCCAAGCACAATGCCCACCGTTCCCTATGGATCATTTCATTTAATTCTCTCTAGCAACCTGTGAAGCGGGTACAGTGACTCCCAGTGGGCCCAGACCGTGGTTACGAATCATAATTGGTTGAATTCCCCAGCTTTCTTTGAGGCCGGGAAGGTACGGAACACAGGTCTGTCCAAAAGGTTGGCTGCAAGGGCTTCTGGGAAAATAATTTATTCTGCCAGGAAAAGGGAGACAGATGCACCGCTTTCCCCTCCCCCCCCTTTTTTTTTCCTGCTGTGAATTTGGACGTGATGGCTGGAGCGGCAGCAGCCGTCTTGTCAACACCTGGGTCAAGACATGGCTGGGCTGCTGAACCAGGACATGTAGCTGAGCATCTCCACCATTCTCGTTATGGAAGAGAAATGAATTCCTATTGATTTACAGCACTGCAGTGAGATATTCCAGTACTTGAAGCTGCGTGTATTACTAATGATTCCAAACCTTTCACTCAAATGCCAAACGGAAGTCCCAATATTTATAGGCTAAAACTGACCCAGTCCCCCTTCCCTCAAAGATTTGTTCTGGACCTTTCTCCAACAAAGCGGCTGCCTTACGGGCCGGCTCTGTTATGTATTTTCAGCATCTTTTCACTTAGTCAAACCCCCTTTTAACTCAGTTTTGTTAGCTCTAAATAGCTTGATCCCAGACATAATTCCATCATCCTGACGCACTTTATTTTCAGATTTGAGATTTCCTTTTGTTTTTTTTTCCTCCCCCTCCCACCCGCCCCCCATCCCGCAGCCAGGCCTTATTTGCTTTTTATTTCGATGAAGGTGAATTCTTACATTACTCTTTCCCCCTGCTCTTTTAGCTGTTCCGTTTCTTTTTTGTACTAGTCCCAGAAGTTTCCTGTCCTTTGTAGTCATTGGGGGGGGGGGGCAGGGAAAAATCCCTAATTCTTATATAGTCTTTACCATATGCTAGATGCTGTTGTAATTTGTTTACATATATTGACTCAGAGAATCTTCATAACACCCTTCGGGGTAAGTACAGTTATTTATCCCCGTCGTACAGAAGAGGAAGCTGATGCCCAGAGAGGGTAACTCACTTACCCGAGGACACACAGTAAAGATGTAGCCAGACCAAGTATCATACTGGGCAGTTTTGTTGCCCTTCCAATGCAGATTCTCAGCTAGAATGTCCTCTCCCCTCCACCCCCACCTCTTTGCCCGTCTCACTCCTGGTCATTGCTCTGTCTCTCTGGGGACTCCTCCATGGCACCACCTCAGTGTGATTTAGATGCCCCCGCCGCGTGCGTATATTACCAGCCACCGCGATCGCCGATTTCCTTGTGTGTCTCCCCCACCAGACTGTGAGCCCTATGGATAATATATGTCCCTAGTAAACAAGTATTAGAAACACCAAAAAGGGGGCGCCTGGGTGGCTCAGTCGGTTAAGCGTCCGACTTCGGCTCAGGTCGTGATCTCACGGTCCACAAGTTCGAGCCCCGTGTCGGGCTCTGGGCCGACGGCTCGGAGCCTGGAGCCTGTTTTGGATTCTGTGTCTCCCTCTCTCTCTGCCTTTCCCCCGCTCACACTCTGTCTCTGTATCTCTCAAAAATAAATAAACGTTAAAAAAATTAAAAAAATTTTTTAAATATATAAAATATGTAATAGACAAAATAATATAAAACTTATATAAGTTATATAATATAATAGATATAAATAACATGAATATAAAAATAAATAATATAAAACTTATATAAACATATATAAAAAACTAAACAAAATATGCAAATATCATATATAACATACATAATGTATTATAATTTTTTTTTAACGTTTATTCATTTTTTGAGACAGAGAGAGACAGAGCATGAATGGGGGAGGGTCAGAGAGAGGGAGACACAGAATCTGAAACAGGCTCCAGGCTCTGAGCGGTCAGCACAGAGCCCGACTCGGGGCTCAAACTCACGGACCGTGAGATCAGGACCTGAGCCGAAGTCGGCCGCTCAACCGACTGAGCCACCCAGGCGCCCCCATAATGTATTATATATAATAGATAACATCAACATTAAGCACATTCACAGGGTTGTGCAGCCATCACCACTCTCCAACTCCAGAACTTTCTATCATCCCATTCAACATTAACATTGCATCCATTCAACCCTAACACCCCACTCTCTTTCCCTCCAGCCCCTGGGAACCTCTCTTCCTTCTACTGTCTGTCTCCATGAACTTGCTAGCTCTTGGTCTCTCATATAAGTGGGTTCACGCAGCATTTGTTCTTTGGTGACTGGCTGCTTTCATTTAACATCATGTCTGCAAGCTTCATCCATGTTGCAGCAGGTGCCAGGGTGTTCTTTCTTTCTACAGCTCAATAATATTCCATCGCATGGATAGTAGACCCCGTCTCGTTTATCCGTCCTTCTGCCAATGGACACGTTTCATCTGTTGGCCACTGTGAGCGATGCTGCTAAGGTCATCGGTGCTTGATTGTTTGAGTCTCTGCCGTCAGTTCTGCCGGGCATATACCTGGGAGTGGACCTGTGGCGTCGCATGATCGTTGCACGTTTCACTCTTTGGGGACACGCCCAACTGTTTTCCCCGGTGGGTGCGCCATTTTACGCTCCCATTGGCAATGCATGGGTCTTCCCATCTCTCTCCATCCTCACCAACACTTGCTTTATTTTGTTTTGTGGCTGAGAATAATAGCCTAGCCGCCCTAGTGGGTGTGAAGTGGGTATCTCCCTGTGGTTTTGACTTCCATTTTCCTAACGACTGATGACACGCGCTGATTGGCCATTGGCCTGTGGCTGCATCTGCTTCTGCCTTCACACGGCCTCTTCCCTGCGGATCAAACGTCCTCTCCTGCCTCTTAGGAGGACGCCATCATTGGATTCAGGATCCATCCTAATCCAGGATGACCTCACCTTGATCCTTGCCTTACTCACACCCACAAAGACCCCGTTTCCAAATAAGGGCATAGTCACAGGCACCGTCAGTTAGGATTCAGACGCATCTTTCTGGGGGACACAATCCAACCCATTATACAGCTCCATAATCGAGACATAGAACCATCTGACCACCCCTCCTTCAAATTCCATTTTGTTTTGCCGCTAAAAAGAATGAAAAGAGAGCCAATCGTGTCCTTACTGTGTTACCGTCTTCTTCATGCATCGGATGATGGATTATACATATATCTTCCGCATATCGATAAATGCAGATCAGAGTGCCCCCTCGTCATTTAAAAGAGATGCACCTCACAGATGGGAGTTTCTGGAAGGACTAGCACAGGTTATCCTGGACTCGAACCCTCAGAGCCTAGCCTGATGCCCAGCGCACAGTAGAGCCGTGTCCACGTTTGTCCAGCGGCGACACGAAGGAGTGAGCTTTGGGGGGGTGGGGGCAGGGAGCGTGAGGATGCTGTTTGTGGCCCCGGCGGGCCTGGGCTCGCTGTGTTTCCACGCCGCCCGCCCTCTGTCGGTGCCACGTGCACTTCCGGTCCCGCGTGGGACAAAGACGACCCGCTCCGCTGGTCTGCTCTAGAAACCTCCAGGCACTTTGCAGCCGGCTGCCTGGGAGATCAGCGGTGTGCTTCTCCTGCTTCGGCCTCCCCCCCCCCCCCCCCCCCTTTGAGGGCTTTCATTCCAGAAAGGGCTAAGTCAACTCTCTCCAGGTTTTATAAGCTGATAGAAGAGGGCTGTCAAATGCTTTTTATGGGCGATGAAAGAGGAAGATGGTTCGTTTTGCAGACAGCGGGTTATTGAGTAATCACGTCTTTATAGACCTGCTGTGGGGCAGACCACGGCCCCACTGTCTCCTTTGATGTCAAAAGGCAGACGGCCCCATAAAGATCAGAACAAGCGAAGGTGAAAGGGGTCAGGGACAGAGCTGCCCCTTCGGGACATGCCCTCCTGTTGCCATGTGTTCTGTCTGGTTAGTCTCTGTATGGAGCAAGGGAGAGACAGACACAGGTGTGGACTGGTGGGGCCACCCCGGAGGGCGACATCGCTATTTATTCCCCCTAACTTCTACGGACTCACTCACTCATTCACCCACCGGTCCCTTCATCCACTCCCTTATCCATTCACTCACCCGTGATTCCACCCCTGCGTCCGCTGGTTCACCGATGAGTTCGATTTCTCCCTCATTCACTTGTTCCCTTACTTGGTCATTCGTGTCCTCACTCATTCAGTCCTGCGTGCATTCAAGTGCCGGGACGTTGCTTAGGGGCAATGCTCATACACCTTTTTTCTGGGGCTCCGTTTATCCATTCGCTGAACACACATGAGTCGGGGGCCGACTATGCGTCATACACTGTGGCTCTCGTGGTGAGCATGACCAGAGTCCTGGGGAAGAAGGTCGGCAGACAGTTGCACCTATGGAACACATGAGCCATCACTGTGATAAGCATGGGCATGTGCAGTTGTTGGGGAGGGGGGTAGAGCCCCTAACAGGGCATCTGAGCTTGTCAGAGACGCCTTCCCTGGTGGCTGGGATCTAATGGGTGAAAAGGAGTTGTCCAGGCCGAACGAGTTGGTTGGTGATGGTGGTGGGGGGGGGGGGGGGGAGGGGTATATGGTGGGGAGAGAACATTCCAGGCAAGGTGAGTAAACCCTACACAGCCTCCATGGCAGGAGAGCTCGTGAAGCTTCCAGAACGAGCAGCGGTGCCCACGCCAGCCTGGCTGTTCTCCAACAAGCCCCATCCCGGATGTGCTGCCCAGAGCTGTGGCCAGGAAATCCCTGTTCAGACCTCGTTTCTGTTCCATCTCAAAGACAGCCTCCCGTTGCAGAAAGAGAACGCTCTCCTGGCTCAGACACAGCCATCCGTTCAGAGAAAGCCAGGTGGGCACAGGTCTGGGGAAGCTCAGGTAAGCAGCCAGCCTGGTGGCCTGGAGAGGGCCTGTCTTTCCGAGCCGGAAGTTTCCAGAAAGCCGTTCCTTGCTACTCCTTTTCCTGCGAGGTTGGGAACCGGGCTGAGGGCCTGGGTTTTTCCCGGTCCCATCGGGAGACAGGCGTTTCAAATCAAGTCTCCCCACCTTCTCGCGTTTTAAAGATGGCGTCCCCTTCTGGAGGCTCCCGTCCCCCATGCTGATTTCCAGCTGCGAGACAAGCACCTTAATAAATGACTATTTGGCCGCCCAGCCTTTCTGCGTCTGTTTGGTTTCCTGCTGCAGCCTCCAGCTGGAGTCCCAAGGTGTCTTTCTTAAACGGGTGGAGACATAGCCCTTTCTGGTGTTTTCCTCCATGTATTTGCTGTGAGCTCTCAAAGCTCCACAAGGCAGCTCTCCTCTGGGGAAGAGGAGCCTTTCCAAAGTCTTTCCCTCTTTCTGTCGGGTCCAGGTCCTCCTGAGGTCCCCAGAGCGGCTGCTGGGACTGACGGGGAGGCCCTGGCCCCCTGTATCCCTCCTGCCTTGGGGGCTGGAGACCCAGGTGGCAGTAGGCCCTAGGAAGGGACAAGGGCCGAACAGGGGCCGAAGAAGGGCTCAGTGACGTCGCAGGCCAAAGCACTTCAGCTGGGCTTCCAAGGAATCAATGCAACTGAGCTTCTGGGTGGCAAGCAGAGACCCCTGCTCATAATAGACGTGGAGAGTCAGGTCAAAGGAACCACCTGTGGCTCCCGGCTGCGCCCCCACTCTGTTCCCCACCACCAGGCCCACTGCTTGAGACACCATGGCGGGGGGGCCTGTCATTTACGGAGTGCCCGTCGTCAGTGCCCGGCATTCAGCCCCCAACCAAACAGAACGCGTCCCTGCCCCCATCACGCTTATGTTTAAGTTCGAGCAACAGGCAGTCAGGGAAGGCTGGCCGGCTTAATAAGAGATGCTTGGTTAAGGTCCGAAGGGGCAGGGGAGCCACACGGACATCTGTGGGGGAAGCATCCTCGGCAGAAGGAGCAAACTATCCACCGGCCCGCAGGCAGGGCAGAGCATGGGGCTGCTTGAGCCAGGAGTCGGGTTGAGTGAGTCCGCGAGGATTGGCCGGTTGTGTGATCACATCTACCTTTCACACAAGGATCGACAGGTTGCAGAAATGCACGGAGGGTATGTCGTTCTCCCAGTTCACGAAGTCGTGCTTTCGTCGTTGCCATTTCGTAGATGCAACACCAGAGGCACCGAAAACTTCAGTGACTTGCTCAGGGTTTCACAGCCAGTGAGGGGGCACAGCCAGGACTCGAGCTCAGTCACCCAAGTGCCAGAGCCCGTGGTCAGGCGCCACTGCCTCCCGGAAGCTCTCCCCTGTGCTCCCCAAAGCTGGGTGAGAAGCCCCCGTGGGTTCAACCTCTCCGAGCCTCCATTTTCTCCAAAATGGGAACGATGGAAACTATCCTTGCCTTTAACGCGCACAGCCGTTGGCAAAACCAAATGCGATAAGCCGCAACATCAATTCTAAAACCAACGAATCCTGTTCTAGAAACGAGTTCCGACTGATTGAGCACCCAGGGGGAGCAAGTCTGTGCTGACTGGGTCGCAGGCACCGAACAACTCCATGGGGCAGAGGGAAGGCTCAAGAAACTTGGAGTGAATTAACAGACATGATTTCGTTGGGTTCTTTTCTGTTTGCCCCACTGAGACTGTGTTACCAGTTCGCTCAGCCCCAGTGTGCACGGTAATAATATTTACCACCTAAGAGCTTGCAAGGCTGTTCTACAGCCACCCCGTTCCCCTCCTAGGAAGGAATAAGGTACTGCGTCCTTTGTTGCCTTCCAGAGATACCCTGTGCAAATAATGCACGCAAAGAATTTACATAGCTCCAAATATTTGTAATGCAAATGATGTCATACCATACCCTCCTGCTTATAGCACGTGAGAATATGCCTCCGAGATGATGTCATTACAAGACATACAGACTCTGCTTTGTTCTTTTAAAGAGTTACCTCGTATCCTTTCCTCGAGGACCCTCGTATCCTCGAGGATCCTCGTATCCTCTCCCCAGATCCCTTATGATTTTATCCTTTGCCGTTAAGCAGCGCTGTCCTGACTGTGATTACATACATACGAGGATGTTGGTTGGGACCGGAAGTCGTCCCTCCCTGTCCACGGTTTTGCTTTCCACGGGTTCAGTCGCTCGTGGTCAATCACCTTCTGGAAGCAGATGACCCTGGCGATCCATCAGAAGGTCGCTAGTAGCTTAATGCCACATCACGATGTGTGCCTACGACATTCACCTGTTTCGTCTCATTACAAAGGGGTTTTATCATCTGACGTCATCACAAGAAGGGTGAGTGCCGTACATTAGGATATTTTGAGAGAGAGAGAGAGAGAGAGAGAGCACACTCATACAGTTTTTATTACAGTATGTTGTTATGATTGTTCTATTTTATTCTTATTGTTGCGAACCTCTCACCGTACTTAATTTATAAATGAAAACTTTATCATAGGTATGTGTATGTAGGAAAACACATATCTGTATAGAGTTCAGCGTTCAGCACTCTCTGTGGTCTCAAGCATCCACTGGGGGTCTTGGAAAGTATGCCCCACGGATAAGTGGGATACGTACATTTCAATTTTGGATAGACATTGCCAAATTGCATTTCCTAGAGGTTGTATGATTTATACCACCCACCAGTAATAAATGAGAGAGCTTGTACCTCTACAGGCTTTAAAGGTCGTGTATTATCAAACTTAAAAAAATCACACTAGGAGATCTTGTTATACCTACCGTTTTTGCAATATGCTTATTTTTCACTTAACGTTAATTTGCAAACATACTTATGTTTCAAGAAATATTTTCCAGGGGCGCCTGGGTGGCTCAGTCGGTTAAGTGTCCGGCTTCTGCTCAGGTCATGATCTCACGGCTTGTGGGTTCCAGCCCTGCATTGGGCTCTGTGCTGACAGCTCAGAGCCTGGAGCCTGCTTTGGATTCTGTGTCTCCCTCTCTCTCTGACCCTCTCCTGCTTGCTCTCTCTCTCTCTCTCTCTTTCTCAAAAATAAACATTAAAAAATTAAAAAAAAAGAAATATTTTCCAACAAAGTAATTTTTAATAGCTTTACAATATTCCATTGCATGGATGTAGCATAGTTTATTCTATTGGGCCCCTATCATCAGATATTTAATGTTTTGAAAACTAAAAACGAGTGATCAATTTGGCTGTTAAAATGAAGAATTCTGCTCATCAACAGACACTTAAAGGTCTGTTGAACCACATTATAAACTGGGAGGTAAGAACCACATTATAAACTGGGAGGAACCAAATACCTATAACTAAGAAAGGAGAGTATTATCAAGCATATGTAAAGAGTTTCTAGAAATCAACAAGTATAGCTCAAAAACCGAATAGGCAAAATACTTAAACAGAGCTTTCAAATGAGGAAACATTTGGGGCTGATAACTTTATGAAGAGATGTTGAACGTCATTAATGACGAGGCAAATTTATGAAGAGATGTTATATTTTCCACTCATTTGGCCAAAATTAGAAGAGAAATTCTGATAAGCCAAGGCTTAGGAAGGATGTCAAGTGCAAAGGAAATTCAACCTGGTGCGTCCACTTCAAAAAAAACAGTTTAGTGTTATATCCTCATGTTGACAATTCATACATCTTCTGTTCTAGTCATTTTTCTCTTGGATACATACCCAAGAAAAACAAGAATGCTCCCAAGTGCTACTGTTTATTTCATGATTACTTTTCAGTGTATTTATTTATTTTGAGGGAGACAGAGACAGCAAGCAGGGGAGGGGCAAAGAGAGAGGGAGAGAGAATCCTAGAGCCTGATGCGGGGCTCGAACTCGTGAACTGTGAGATCATGACCTGAGCCAAAACCAAGAGGCGGACACTTAACCGACCGAGCCGCCCAGGTGCCCCAACCACTGTTAATAATAACAGCCAGAGGGGCGCCTGGGTGGCTCTGTCGGTAAGTGTCTCTGACTTTGGCTCAGGTCATGGTCTCCTGTTCGTGAGTTCGAGTCCCACCTCGGGCTGTCTGCTGTCAGCACGGAGCCCGCTTCGGGTCCTCTGTCTCCCTCCCTCTCTCTCTCTGCCCCTCCCCCGCTCGCTTGTGCTCTCTCTTTCTCAAAAATAAACATTAAAAAAAAATTCGCTAGTGAACAATTCAGCGGCATTTAGTGTATTCACAATGTTGTGCGACACCACCTCTTTCTAGTTCCAAAACATTCTCATCATCCCCAAAGGAAACCCGTATTCGTTAAGCACCCCAGATAATGAGTTTTTATTGGCTGTCTTCCCCTCTGCTGTGGTCTGGATGTGCGTGTCCCTCCCCGAGTTTGGACGTGCAAACCTAACCCCCCAGAGGCAATGGTATCAGGAAGTGACTAGGTCTTGGGGGATGGGGGCAAAGCGCTCATCGATGGGATTCTTCCTTTCTCACCAGGAAGAATCCAGCTTTCTGGAGCTTTGATCTTGGACTTCCCAAATTACAGAACTGTGAGAGAGAGGCATTTCTTTTTCTTTTTTAAATGTTTATTTATGTATTATTTTTGAGAGAGAGAGAGAGAGAGAGAGAGCGAGAGCGGTGCTCAGAGCAGGGTAGGGGCAGAGAGAGACGGAGAGAGAAAGTCCCAAGCAGGCTCTGTGCTATAATCGCAGAACCTGACGCAGGGCTTGAACTCACGAACCGTGAGATAGTGAGCTGAAATCACGAGTTGGACGCTCACCCAACTGAGCCACCCAGGCACCCCAGAAAAAACATATGTAAAGAACTTACCCAATATTGTTGATGTTTTCTCCGGGTGATAGGAGAACAAAATGCCTGTTTTCTAATTTCTCATATCTAGGTGGATTGAATACTGTTCGTCTACAAAACCAACAAAGAGCCAAAAATGGTATATTACTTAAATCTACGTAATGGCGGTAAGATCTTTTATTTGTGTCCTTCATCTCGGTTCTCCGAGTGTACCCCCGACCCGTCTCCATCTCTCCGGGAGTGAGTGAATCCACAATATATTTTAAAGCATGTTGCTTTCGTTCCACGGAATCCACATTGTATCACCGACCATACTTCTTCCTCATCTTAAAAGCTCCTTGAAAAACATGTTCCCTTTCTGCTGGCTTCTTTGACCACTCTCTTGGCCAAGGCTAGGTCCTTCGGTCTAAATTTGCTTGCTCTCTCTCTCTCTTTTTTTTAAAAGATCAGTTGCTATGAAACACGATGTTCATCTGTGACACAGATGAACGCTAACTAGCGGCATTGTTGACCAGTGTGTAATTTGGTGACAGGGTTCTGGAACATTCTGTATGGTGGGGCATCTTCCGTCTGACATTTGAAAACCCAGAGATGCAGCAGTTTTAGAAAATTGGAAGCATGAGTGGCAAACAGAGAACAAAAGGAAGAGAAGTCCTTGGCTTGGGCCATGGGGTTATTTTTCCTCACCTGGAATGTCCTGTCTGGAACAATTTCTTCTTCTTCTTCTTCTTTTTTTAATGTTTTAATGTTTATTTTTGAGAGAAAGACAGAGCACCAGTAGGGGAGGGGCAGAGAGAGAGAGGGAGATACAGAATCCGAAGCAGGCTCAAGGTTCTGAGCTGTCAGCACAGAGCTCGATGTGGGGCTTGAATTCACAAACCGTGAGATCATGACCTGAGTCGAAGTCGGTCGCTCAACCGACTGAGCCACCCAGGCGCCCCTTTTTGCATTTATTTAATTTTTTAATGTTTATTATTTTAGAGAGACAGACAGACAGAGCATGAGCAGGGGAGGGGCATAAAGAGAGAGGGAGACACAGCATCCGAAGCAGGCTCCAGGCTCCGAGCCGTCAGCACAGAGCCCGACGCCGGGCTCGAACTCACTAACCGCGCGATCGTGACCTGAACTGAAGTTGGCCGCTCAACCGACCGAGCCACCCAGGCGCCCCAGAACGATTTCTTCCTTACGTGTGCTTTGGCACATGGTTACTCTTCTGGCTTGACCTCGCAATGGGCTTTAATGGTAAAGGAAATTAGACATGACTGTATGTCTGTCTCTCTCTTTTATCGTCATTCTGGTAAAATATACATAACATAAAATACAGCATTTTAATGATTTTAAGTATACAGTTCAGCAGCAGTGAGTGCACTCACAATATCGCACCATCGCCCTCTGTCTCCAGCACTTTCTCCTCATCCCAAGCTGAAATCCCATACCCCTTAAACACTAACTTTCCATTTCCCTCTCGCCCAGCCCCTGGCAACCATCCCTCCTTGCTGTCTCCACGAATCTGACTGTTGCGGGTCATGGAAAAGGTATCATGCAATATTTGTCCTTTTGTGTCTGTCTGATTGCGCTTAGCGTCACGATGTCAAGGTGCATCCGTGTTGTAGCATGGGTTAGCATTTCCTTACTCTTTGAGGGCTGATGAATGTCCCGTTGTAGGTAGATACCTCATTTTGTTTATCTGTTCATCATTTGGTGAGCATTTGAGTTGTTTCCACCTTGTGGCTGTAACAAATAATGTTGCCAGAAACATGGATGTACAAATGTCTGTTTGAGTCTCTGCTTTCGATTCTTTTGGGTATACACCCACAAGCGGATTTGCTGGGTCACGTGGTAATTCTGTGCTTAATTTCTTCTTTTTCTTCTTCTTTGTAACGTCTGTTCATGTTTGAGAGGCACAGAGAGACAGAGAGGGACAGAGCATGAGCGGGGGAGGGGCAGAGAGGGAGGGCGACCCAGAATCTGAAGCAGGCGCCAGGCTCTGAGCTGTCAGCACAGAGCCCGACTCGGGGGCTCGAACCCACGGACCGTGAGATCGTGACCTGAGCTGAAGTCAGGTGCTTAACCGACTGAACCCCCCCCAGGCGCCCCTACTTATTAGAACTTTTGATTGCGTTCTACTGGTTATGCAAATTTCTTACCTTGTTTAGGAAATTCTTTTTTCTCTAAACCATACAAAAATGTTTTTGAAAGCCCCTTCTCTTTCTTTCTTTTTTTTTTTTTTTTGCATAAAACTTGGAACAGAAAGTACTTTTTGCCTGTGTGCAAAGAGTAAAAGAAACATATATCTCTGATTCCCTGATGTTGTTTTCCTTTGAAAAATTTTCCCAGTTCAACTCCTAACACCTGTTAATTGCACAGGGAGGACTGATTCGAAGCAGCTGTAATTCTCGGTCCATTCTGCACAGTTGACCCTTGAACGTCATAGGAGTTAGAGGCCCTGACACCCTGCAGGGCAAAAATCTGCATTTAACTTTTGACTGCCCCCAGATGTAACCAAATGGCCTACTACTGACCAAAAGTCTTACCAATAATAGGAACAGTCAAATAACACATATTTTGTATGTGATGGGTATTATGTGCTCTATTCTTACGATAAAGTAACCCGGAGACAGAAAATGTTATTTAGAAAACCCTGAGGAAGAGAAAAATACGTTTACAGTGCCGCACTGCATTTACTGAAAAAAAAAATATCTGTGTATAAGTGGAACCTTATACAGATACTTAAACCTATGTTATTCTTAATACTTAATACTTAATACTTAATTCTTAATACTTAATACTTAAACCTATGTTATTCGAGGGCCAACTATGAATTCTTTAAAACTTGCCCGTTTGTAACATCACTGTGACGTGATCTTGCCAGAAGGGAACCATCCTCGAATTAATCAAGGCTTGAAATTCAACTGTAATTTGCAGAAAATATGGAGGACAGAGGAACATGCTAAAATGGCACCATGGGGAACACCTGCAAAATTCCAGATTGCGGATATTTTCCAGAACAAACGATTTACATCAGATGGAATAATGGCCCCCTGAATATTTCCACATCCTAATCCCTGGAATTTGTGAGTATAGTAAGGAACACGGCAAGACGGAATAAGAGAGAGGAAGAGATTAAAGTCGGTAATCAGCTGACCTTCAGATGGGAAGATTCTCTTGGGTTATCTGGGTGGGTCCAGTGTCCTAAGTGAAGGAGGGAGGGAGAGTCAGTTTCGGAGTGAAGTGATGTGAGGAGGATCGCTGGCTTTGAGGATGAGGAAGGGGACCATGAGCCCAGGGACCCCGATGGGCTTGGAAAAGGCAAGAAAACAGATTCTCCCCAGAAGGACCCTCCAGAAGGAGCACAGACCCAGGAACACCTTGGTCTGAACCCACTGAGACCCGTGCCAGATTTCTGATTGGAGACCTAGCCCAAATGGCTACGGTTTCTTAATATGCACTTTACTGGCTCTTGTGCCTTTTTGGGGGTCATTTCTGCACACACTCCCTCGCCGTGCTTCCTGGGGTCATCTCCAAAGTCAACTGTTTGCCCCCAGATCCGTGTCTCTGGGTCTGCTCCTCTAGGAACGCGTATAGACACAGAGGGAAACCCAGAGATTGAGAGAGATTTTAAGAGACACCTCAGCCTGTCACCGTCTGTGCCTGGAATTATCAGAAACTATAATTATTTGGATCCTGATTCAAACACATTTTTAATTTTTTTTTTTTAATTAAAAAAAAAATTTTTTTTAACGTTTATTTATTTTTGAGACCAAGAGAGACAGAGCATGAACAGGGGAGGGGCAGAGAGAGAGGGAGACACAGAATCCGAAACAGGCCCCAGGCTCTGAGCTGTCAGCACAGAGCCCGACGCGGGGCTCGAACTCACGGACCGCGAGATCATGACCTGAGCCGAAGTCGGACGCTTAACCGACCAAGCCACCCAGGCGCCCCTCAAACACATTTTTAAAATGAAAACAAAAAACAAACCCACCAACCCAAAACCCAAAACACCAACAGCCCCATGAATGACATAGATGAGATAAGCAGAAACTTGAACTCTAGGCAGGACATTCGATAATATCAAGAAATTATTGTTAAATTGTTAAATTTAAGGGTGTGATCATAGTATTGTGGTTATGTTCAAACAAGTTCTTACCTTTTAGAGGTACATTCTGGAATATGTACAAATGAGTTGGTAATGGGTCTGATGTTTGGGATTTGGTTCAAGACGATGCAAGAGATGTAGAAAGGGGAAGGTATGTATAGACAAAGCAGGAATAGCGTTGAGCTGATAACTGTTGAAGCTAGGAGATACTCCTTCCCCGACTTTTCCTCCTTCGATATCTGCTGGAAATTTCGAGAATTAAAACCTGCCCACTCGAATTAGATTATGAGTTAACTGTCGAGCAGCCGTAGTTAACGGCATGGACTCGTGGACTTTGAAGTCACGGCAGTCTGGGTTTGAGTCTGACCCGCTGACTGACTTAGACGGTGGATTGTATGTGGGGCTGGGACAAGGCGGGGTTGGGAGGAGGAGGGACCAGGGCGCTGGGGGCAGAGAGAGGAATTGGGAGGGAGGTAATTCCAGGCAAAGGAAGCTTGGTAAGTAAAGATACCGAAATAACAGCAGACCAGAAGAACAGGGCTTGAGGCAGGGAGACTGGTTTTGAGTCCGATTCAAGATCATGTATAATTAATAAATACAGATAATTTAAATATATGTGATATATATCATTTATACACAAATCCATAACTTAAAAACTGTCAATTTTGATTGTATTTATAAATATGTATATATAGGTATACTTATATAATATATATTATTTAAATATGAATTTATTACATTATTTAAATATAAATGTATATTATATATTACTTATTTATATATTTATCATTATATATTATTTAAGTCTATCTATTTGTCTATCCATAGAGAGAATGAAATGGAATGAAAGAGATTTTAAGGAATTGGCTCATGTGATTTGGGGCGCTGGTAAGTTCAAAGTTTTTAGGGTAGGCCAGCAGGCTGGCTGGAGACACAGGGGAAAGTTGGTGTTGCAGCTCGAGTCTGAAGGCAGTCTGGAGCCAAGTGTCTCCTTCCTGGAGGGACCAGAGTCTTTTAAATCTTAAAGCCTTCACCTGATTGGGCAAGGCCCACCCACATTATGCCAATGAACCCACTCCATCTGCTGATTTAAATGTCAATCTCGTCTCTGAAAATGCCTTCTCAGTGACATCGGGACTGATGTTTGACCAAATATCTGGGTGCCGTGGTCTAGCCGAGCCGATACATAAAATTAACCATGCCAGCGGCCGTTGCCGTGCTCCAGACAAGATGTGCTAAGGGCCTTAACCAAGACGTGGGCAGTGAAAATGTAGAGGAGGGGACAGATGGGAGCACTCCTGAGGTGGTGGGATTGACGGCACTGGCGTGGGGGATGAATGAGTAGAGTCAGTTTCTAGCATGGGTGCTGGGGGACAGGGTGGTAATACTTAGCAAGCTGGGAAGAAAGACGAGTCTAGGTTCCTCCCAGGTGATTACAGAACGGCTACTAGGTTCCTGGCACTGTGCCGGGTTCTTGGGAGAGGCAGCTCCTGACGTCGGAAGTGGGTCTCGCTGGGCAAAAATCAAGGTGTCAGCGGGAGGTTCTCCTAGTGCTTTGAAGGGTCTTTCTGGAGGTTCTAGGGAAGAATCTGTTTGCTTGCATTTTCTAGCTTCTTGAGGCAGCATGACCCCCTTCAGTTTTCTTTTCTTTTTTAATTTTTAATATTTATTTATTTTTGAGGGAGACAGTGCGTGAGCAGGGGAGGGGCAGAGAGAGAGGGAGACCCAGAATCCGAAGCAGGCTCCAGGCTCTGAGCTGCCTGCATGGAGCCCGACGCGGGGCTCGAACTCACGAGCCGTGAGATCGCGACCTGAGCCGAAGTCGGCCGCCCAACCGACTGAGCCACCCCGGTGCCCCCCTTCAATTTTCAAAGCAGCGATGGTTGGTGGGGTCTTTTTCCCATCAGGGGACTCTGACCCTGACTCTTCTCCCTCCCTCCCTCCCCCTCCCTCCTGATTTACATTGGCCCCCACCCAGATAAACCAGGGTAGTCTCCCTACCTTAGGGTCAACTGAGCAAGGAGCTTAATTCCATCAGCTACCGGAACCCCCCGCCTTGCATGGGACATAACATAGTCACAGGTTCTGGGGATTGGGCTGTGGACATGTTTAGGGGTGCCCAGCACACCCCTCTAATTTTCTCGTTGTTCCCATAACACCTGCAGTTATGATGTGGGCAGTAGGAAGAGAGGAGGGAAGAAGGAAGGACCCACAATGTGTAAGAAGAAACTTCCTCTATAGATCATACCAGAATGGTGGCATCATTGCCTAAAGCAGCCAACTTGGCTTGAAGGGTCCATTTATCTCCTGCTTCTCAAAGCCCAGAGTCCAACTTCGGGCTCAGGTCATGATCTCACGGTTCGTGGGTTCGAGCCCTGCATCGGGCTCTGTGCGGACAGCTTAGAGCCTGGAGCCTGCTTCCGATTCTGTGTCTCCCTCTCTCTCTGCCCCTCCTCCTCTCTCTCCCTCAAAAATAAATATTAAAAAAAAAAAAAACGCAGAAAGGGGAAAGAAGGGCGTGTCAGGGTGTGCAGTGGGGGGGGGTTAATGAAGTCTGTGGGTTTCAGGTTAAGACACACCCGAGCTTCCAGCCCCGCTGCACCCCCTCAAGAGCGGTGTGGACTTAGCAGGTCCCCCACCTACAGCCCCACCTCGTCGTCTGTCTGTAACCGTGGGTGTGGCACCGTCTGTCGCATGGATTGAACGAGGTAGTCATTTGCTAAGCCCTCTGCACGGTGAGTGCTGCTTACAGTAGGTGCTCAATGAATTCTCATGCTTGTTGCGTTATTGAAATTACCAGCTTCACGGCCCAGCTTAAAATTCACCTCCTCGATCAAGAACTCTTTCCGGGGGCCCTGTTCTGACCCCGACTTCGCTCTGTGATGTTCCAGAGCAGTCTGTGCTCAGATCGCAGGCTGGAGGACATTTCTGAGTCGGCGTGTTCCCAGAGAGCAGGGACCAGGCCTGCTGATGTAGGTCTAGGACTCGCGTGGGCAGGTGTTGGGCAAATTCCCCGACAGAGTTCGTGGTCGGTGTGCATGGCTCGTGGGCCCCGCTCATCCGAGGTCCTTTTGCATGTTTTCCACATTTTAGGAGAGACGATGCGAACGGGGCTTTGGACCCCTTGGTCCGTAACAGGGACACGCCTACAGCCGTAGGTACTTCGCCTAAGGCACTTCCAGGAACACTTAACATTACTTTGGTTAGTACCTGGCTGCCAGAATAACCTCTAAACTCAAGCCCGGCCATCTCAGTCCCCCTGCCCTGTGGCTCCCCTCTGCCCACAGGACAACCCAAGCTCGTTCACCGTGACTTTCAGGGTCCTCCCCGACCAGTCTCCCAGAAGTCTGAGTTTCCCGGAATGCACCATTTTCTCACTCACCTCCGGACGCTCTCTGGCCGACCCTCCCTGCCCTTAGCACGGTGCTCCCCCCAGTCTTTGGCCAACTCCAATCATTTTTTGCTTCAACCTAAACGTCACCTCCTCCTGGAAGCCTTCCGTGATACCTCCAGGCTAGGTGCTCCTCCTCTGCCCTCCAGATGGCCCTGAGCCCTCTTTTTCCCAGAGCTCACCACAGGGCGTTACAGCCGCCTCATCCTTGTCTGTCTCGGGGGGGACCCAGGTGACTCCTGCAGGTAGGGGCCGGGTCTCTTTTATTCACCGTTGTAACCTTAGTTTCCTGGGACTGTCGTAACAAAGTGCCACAAAACCCGGGGGGCCTAAAACAATGGCAATGCATTCTCTCACGGCTCAGGGGGGGCCAGACGTCTCAAACCACGGCGTCCGAAGGGCTGGCTCCTTCTTGCCAGCTCAGAGGGAGGGTCTGTTCCATGCACAACCCTCCCCGCCCCACCCCCAGCTTCCGGCATGTCTTGGCTGCATCACCCCAATGTTGGCTTCTGTCCTCCCATGGCCTCTTCCCTGCCCGTCCTCTCCTCTTCTTAGAAGGATGTCGGTCCCAGATTTAGGGCCACCCTAACCCGGTACGACCCCATCCTGACTTGACTGCAGCTGCAGACATATACTCCCAGAGAAGGCCGCGTTCACCAGGACCCGGGCTTAGGATTGGGACTTAGCCTTTTGGGGGACCCAATTCAACCCACGACAGTGCCTGCCGCACCTGCTCACGGTACGTATTTGATGAAGGAATGACTGCGTGGGGAGGCACGGGAACGTGGCTTGTCTGGGAGTGCCCGTTTGCGTGGGAAATGTCAGGTGCATGTTGGTCTATGAAAGGCACAAACCCGCTCAGCCTCCCTGCACGGCCCTGTGCTGTGGGGGAAGGAGGCGTGGTGGCCTCCAGGGGGACCCTGGGCAGGAGCTATTCTGCACACACACACACACACACACACCCACCAAGCTGTCCCCCAGGGCCACGCTGCGGTGGGGCCCAGGCACTGTTTTATTAGTTGTGATCTACTGTGGTTAATTCCCTTAATCTAGACTTGCTTTTCCATAAAGCCCAGACCTCAGGTATTGGATTTCCCTGATCAAAGGGCAGCGTGTGGGGGGCGCTGCCCAGGAGGGCTCGGCGAGGCTCGTAAACACGGAGGCCCAAGACACGACACACACCCTCCCAAAGATGGGCCGATCGATGGCTGGAGCGATCCCGTGTGAAATATTACCGTTGCTTCTGTGCCGCCTCTGGGATTTACGGCTGGGTATTAATCTGCCCTGCTTAATGCATTGACCTTTGACATCCGGCACTTTAGGGAATGGCGCTGGGGAGGCCAGAAGCTAATTCCACGGATTAAAGCAGAAGGAGCCCCCAGCATTTGGAAGTGTCAGGGACAGTTTAAGAACTGGCAAAATGTGTCTGGCACTCCCCGTGGTGGGGGCTGGGCGCGCTTGGGGTTAGTCTCCCGCAAAAAAGGAGAGGGAAGCTCCTTTTGCCAAATGCAGAGGTTTCCCTGCCTCGTGCAGGCCTACACTGGCCTACCTACTCTCTCTTCTGAGTTCCAGGACTCTGCACGTGTGTGTCTTCCCCCCAGAACACCCTTCCTTCACACACCCCCGCCTTGGATATCACCTCCTCCGGGGAGACCTCCTAACTCCCGAGTCTTGCTAATGCCCTCGTCGCGAAGCTGAGGCGGTCTCCACGTCGTCGTCGTGATTTTTCTAGCCTTGCTCACCTCGCGCACTGTAGGTCGCTTGAAGGCATGAGCTGAATCGTTGCCCTAATCGACTATACACGGAGAGCCACTCCCGTGGAAAACACTCGGTGGGTGTTTATTACACGAGTGGGTTAAGAGAAACTCAGCAACAACCTGGAGGGTGGTTGGTTTTTAGCGAACATGAACGCATGTTCATGTCTGTTGTGTGTGTGATTTTCTCATTTTTTTATTTACAAAATTGTTTTTGATGTTTATTTATTTTTGAGAGAGAAAGAGAGAGCGAGCATGAGCTGGGGAGGGGCAGAGTGAGAGAGACACAGAATCGGAAGCAGGCTCCAGGTTCCGAGCCGTCAGCCCAGAGCCCGACGCGGGGCTCGAACTCACAGACCGTGAGATCGTGACCTGAGCTGAAGTCGGATGGATGCTCAACCGACTGAGCCACCCAGGCGCCCCTGTGTGTGTGACTTACCTTTCCTTTTCTTTTTTTTAAATGGAGGGTGGCGATGAGGTATTAAACCATGAAAAGATATGGAGAAAATGTCAGTGGATATAGCTAAGTGGTCAAGTCAATGTGAAAAGGCTGAATAGTGTATGATTCTGACCATATGACATTTAAAAAAAATTTTTTTTTTTTAACGTTTATTTATTTTTGGGACAGAGAGAGACCGAGCATGAACGGGGGAGGGGCAGAGAGAGAGGGAGACACAGAATCGGAAACAGGCTCCAGGCTCTGAGCCATCAGCCCAGAGCCCGACGCGGGGCTCAAACTCACGGACTGCGAGATCGTGACCTGAGCTGAAGTCGGACGCTTAACCGACTGAGCCACCCAGGCACCCCAACTGACCATATGACATTTTTAAAAAGGCAAAGCTATAGGGACAGTGAAAAGACCAGCGGTGGGCAGGGAGGGTGGGCAGAGGGAGGGATTAGCAGAGCACAGAGGGTTTTAAGGGCAGCGAAACCATTCTGTGTGACGCTGTAAATGCTGGATATTCCTCATTATACATTTGTCAAAGCCCGTAGAATATACACTGCCAAGTGTGAGCCCTAATGTAAACGATGCGCTTTCATTACTAAGAACATCTCAATATTGGTTCATCAATTGTGACGAACGTACCACACGAGTGGAAGCTGTTTATAGTAGGGTAAACTGAGGTGGGATGTGGGGGGGGGGGGGGGGGGGGGGGGGGGGGGGGAACTCTGTGTCCTTTCTGGACAATGTTTCTACAAATCTCAAGTCGCCCTGTGAAATAAAGACTATTGCCCAAAAAAAAAAAATGCAGGAGCCGTGTTCTCTGGAAATGTTTGTCAGTCTCAGGCAGGACCGTTTGGGGGTTGGTGACAAAGAATAGTACCCAACAACCAGCCGCGTCCTCCAGCCTGGGACTCGGCCCCGTGTCCGCGTACTGAATGCATTGGCGTCGTGGTCTATAAAGTCGCTAGGTGTTGATTCGATACCGCTTTGGGTAAGATTGCCCAAAGCTGTATATCTATTTAGGCGTGACTAAATATGAACAATAGTGTGCATTTATTAGGCACTGTCTGTTTGCATTCCTCTGATAGCGGAGCCTGAGAAGGGTCTGTGTGCAGGTAGTTTAGCTGGGTGGGATCCCAGGTGGCAGGAGTGACGCAGTCAGGGGAGGGAGCCGGGATGGGAGGCAGAGTCATCGTCACGACATGCTCGTGAGTGGGTTGTCAGTGTGGACAACTGGGCTTGAGATTGTCTCCGGGAATTGTCCGTCCAGAGGTGGGGGGGCTGGGACGTTTATCCGTCTGCGTCTGAGACCCATCAACCGAGAGTAGTATCCCGGACCATCAACACCTGTGCCCTTCCGGGCTATACTGCACGGGGGGCAGCACGCTCTCTGGAAGACGGCCAAGGTCCTGGGGCGCGGGGCAGAAAGCTGCAGGGAGTGAGTGGGATGTGGGATCCTGCTCTGGAGACTCACTCATACACACACACACACACACACACACACAGCCGCTTACCACGGTTGCCGCTGCAGTTGGGCAAGCCACGGCAGGCACCCTAGGGAAACAGCAAATCTGCCACATTGCAAATACACGGCAGGCGCGAAGCCACGCGTGCGCAAGATCGGAGCTTTAAAAAGCATGACATAAAAAGACAAATGTCAATCCAAGCGTTACTGTGTTCCTGGCTTGTAAGCCCTCGGGGCTTGGCCACCCCACTTGGGAGATAGATCTGCTCTGTAGAACGCTGTCCACTTTTGCTGTTCTAGAACAGATGTTGCTGGCTAAGCAGTTTTTTTTTCCTTTTGGGGGGGTTCACGGGGTGTTTTAAATACTCTCTTGAGGGGGCCTCTGGGGGGCTCAGTCGGTTAAGCGTCTGGCTTCGGCTCAGGTCTTGATCTCGCTCGTGGGTTCGAGCCTCGTGTCAGGCTCTGTGCGGACAGCTCGGGGCCCGGAGCCTGCTTCGGATGCTGTGTCTCCCTCTCTCTCTGCCCCTCCCCTGTTGACGCTCCATCTCTCTCTCTCCCTCTCTCTCTCCCAAAATAAAAAAAAAAAGCATTAAAAAAATTAAAAAAAAAATCTCTTGGAAGGGAGCAACGAGATCCAACTACACCAGCATACTGACATCACGAAACGCTGGTGAGGATGTGAAGCGACAGGAACGCATTCGCTGCTGGGGGGGATGACAGGTGTCAGAGCCGCTTCGGAAGGCAGTGTGTCAGTTCCTTACAAAACTAAACGCGTTCTTACCGTACGATCCAGCAACGGCACTGCTTGGCATTTATGCGGAGGAGCTGAAAACTGACGCCCACCCTAAAACCTGAACGCAGATGTTTATAGCAGCTTGGTCACGATGGCCAAGACTCGGAAGTGACCAAGATGTCCTTCAGTAGGGGATGGGTAGATGTAAAGTGTGGCCCATCCACGCGATGGAATAATATTCAGCGGTAAAATGAGCAATCAGACCGTGAAAAGATGCAGGGGAGACTTACATGTGTATTACTTAAAAAAATTTTTTTTAATGTTTATTTATTTATTTTTAATGTTTATTTATTTTTGAGAGAGAGAGAGACAGACAGAGCATGAGCAGGGGAGGGCCAGAGAGAGGGGGAGACACAGAATCCGAAGCAGGCTCCGGGCTCCGAGCTGTCCTCACAGAGCCCGACACGGGGCTCGAACTCGTGGACCGCGAGATCATGACCTGAGCTTAAGTCGGACGCTTGACCGACTGGAGCCACCCCGGCGCCCCTTAAATGCGTATTACTAAGTGAAAGAAGCCCGTCTGAAAAGGCTACATACTGTATGATTCCAGCTACGGGACGTTCTGGAAAGGGCAAACCTATGGAGACGATAGCAAGATCGGTGGTGGCCAGGTACTGGGGGCTTGGGAGGAGGAAGGGAGTGAAGCCACTCGGTACAATATACTGTGAGGGCGAATATATGCCATTATACGTTTGTCCAAACTCAGAACACATACCAACCAAGAGTGAACCTACTGAAGGTGAGTGGAAAGTGGGCTCCCGGATGATGATGTGTCCATGCAGCCTGGCTCACTGTCACAGATTGTACCCTCTGGTGGTGACAGAGGGGGTGTTCGGAATGGGGGGGGCCGTGCACCTGTGGGGGTGAGGGGTAAATAGGACATTTCTGTCACTTATGCTCAATTTTCTGTGACCTTAAAATAGCTCTAAAAAACAGTCTGTTGAAAAAAAAAAGTCTACTGGGGCAACACTGTATATCAGGGTCATTTCTAGAACCATCTCAATTTTTCAGTTAGCCTCACGGGGCTACTGTAGCCACACGGGGCTCATGCGCTAATTGGCAGGAGGTGGCAGAAAGGGAGGAAGGTGGCCCTTTCAGACGGGGCGCGTGGCTCCTCGTGGGCCGCAGTCCCCCCCGCCCCAGTTTGCCTGTTTATTACGTATTTACCCTCGGTTGTGTGTTTTCGTTGGTCTGTGCTTCTCGCGCCGTGAGGAGGACAGACACGGGGAGGGACGTAGTAAAACATCGAATATTTTTGAGGTTGATGGCGTGTTGGAGTGAAACCGCTTGTCCTCCCTGTGGAAGATGCACACAACAAAAGCTGGCTGTTGGTTGAAAATAAAGGACGATGCCCGCCCACAGACTTGAAACAAAAAATGACCTCGTACTGTTATGGAGTACTTAGTACGGGCTGCATGTTTTGCCCAGACCATCTCGTTCAGTCCTTCCACCGTTCCTGGGAGACTTGACCTGTCTGCATTTTATGGCTGAGACACAGAGAAGTTAAGTAAGTGGTCTAAGATCACACAGCCGGTAAGTGGCAGAGACAGGATTTGGACCCAGGTAAGTACAGCCTTCCTATAAATCCTTCTGGTGTATTCTTGGGAGGAACTGAGTCGACCGATGCCGGAAGGCAATATGCATTTCTCTAGGTTCGGTCTTGATCTGGTTTTCGAGCGGCAGGTGGTATAATCCAGTTTAGACAAACCTTTGTACAGATAACTTAGGAAGCGTTCATCCCCGCTCTGGCTCTGTGATCGTGGTAGGCGACACCTTTGGAGGAAAGTTCTCTAAGGTTACAAAAGCCGGGGAAGGCCATTCTCTCACTCCTTTCTCCGGGCGGGGTCCCTGAGGATTCTCCGGGGCAACAGCACTGACCTCCATCTGTGTAGCTGGTTTGGGTATTTGATATCCTGCCTGTAGCGCTCAAGGGGGGGTGTGAGGCTCCTGGAGACACAGCCTGGACCCCAAGGGGCTCCAAACCCTCTGGGTTCCCCGGAGACGGCTCGATGTGCTGTCGCTCAGACTCAGCTGCCCTCTGACCTCACACGGGGCCCTGCAGAGGGCAAGGGGAAGGCCTCGGGCTTTGAAGCCACAAGGACAAGGGTGAAATACCAACACCGCCATTCCTGCCACTTGGGGACCCCACCAATGACCTGTTTTTTCTGGCCCTCAGGTCCTTGAGGTCAACAGTACTTTTTACTTAACTAAAGAGTCAAAAAAAAAAAAAATTGGTGTCTTTCTCATACGTTATTAATCCTTAGACACCATCCGTGTGTGATCCCTTAAAAAAATATTTGCGTGCCAGCTATGACCCAGAACCGGTTAGGTGCAGAGGATCTAGCAGTGAATAAGGCTCAGGGGATGTACCTTCTGGTTTGGGGAGCCAGACAGGAAACACGCGGTAAGTACCACTTAAATAAGTCAACTAAAGCGAAATAAGGAAACTCTTTAGTAAACACAATAGGCTTGGGAGGCCTCTCTGAGAAGGCGACATTTGGGCAGAGATGGGGAGGAAGTGAGGGAGTGAGGCATAGAAATAACCAGAGCAAGGGTGTTCCAGGCACGCAAGTGCAAAGGCCCTGGGGTGGGCTGTGCTGTGCATATGCAGAGAACAGCAGGAAGGCTGACATGGTTGAAGCAGAGTGAGTGAAGGAAAGGGGGTAGAAAATGAAGCCAGAAAGGCCGAGGGGGCCTGATCCTGTGTCAGGGACTTTGGATTCTACTCTGGGCGAGATGGGGGCTGTGGGAGGGTTTTGCACAGTTGGGGGGGGACCTGATCTGACTTAGATTTTATGAGGCCACCTCTGATGGCTGTGCCGAGGCTGGACTGTAGGGAGCAAAGGAAGAACGAGGGGACTCACAGGATGATTGCAATAATAATATACGTCACGTATTAATGATGATCGAGGGAGACAAACATAAACACACTATATCAATGGTATGCAACTGTTTTACTACATATTTGGATGTTAGAACTTTTTCTGAGAATTGGAGAAATATGGCACTTCAAGTTTTTTTTTAATGTTTATTATTTTTGAGAGAGAGACAGAGAGTAAGTGGGGGAGGGGCAGACACACACACACACACACACACACACACGGAATCTCAAGCAGGCTCCAGGCTCTGAGCTGTCAGCACAGAGCCCGACACGGGGCTCGAACTCACAGACCGCGAGATCGTGTCCTGAGCCGAAGTTGGACCCTTAACCGACTGAACCACCCAGGCGCCCCTCTATGCTTTTTACAGCACGAGAAGTACAAGTTTGGTTTGAGGGATTTGCCGTCGATTAACGGTTCTCAACCCTGGCTGCCCGTAAGTAACCCTGTGGAAGACAGACGCTAGGATGCTCCCCATTGAGCCCTGCCTCCTGGTATTCATGCCGTGGCATGGGCAGGACATCTGACTTGCACAGGGCAAAGGAGATAGGCTGTCTATGATGCGTTACATAAGATTGTTACTATTATCTGCCTAGCCGACTCTCTCCCTTGCTGGCTTCCATGATGCAAGAGGCCAGGTTGGGGAGGCCCCTGTGGCAGAAAACCAAGAGTGGCCTTTCACCAACAGCCAGCGAGGTCCTACAGCCTGCAAGAAACTGGAACAATATCAAAGCCTAAGGGGAGCAGACCCGTCCCAGTTGAGCCTTCAGATGTGACTCCCGCCCCGGCCAACACCTTGACTGTTGCCTTGTGGGAGGTGCTGATGCAGGGGTTCCAGCCGAGTCTTGTCCAGATTCCTGACCCACAGGAACCATGAGATAATAAATGTGGGGTGTTTTGAGCCCCTTTGTTTGTGGTGATTTGTCACACAGCAGTAGGGAACAAACAATCATCTCCGGAACTTAACAAGAGAACAAACACAAGAAAAGTTACAGTTCGACATCCAAGGCCAGCTTCTGACCAATTAAATTGGAGTCTCCGGGGGTTGGTCCAAGCGATGGTATTTAAGGAACTGTCCCGCTATGATGGTGATGCACAGACCGGCCCCAGATGCTGCTGTCGGAAAACAGGCTCCAATGATTCTAGGTTCACTGAGTGCTCTCTCCTGCTTCCCCATCCTAACGCGCGGTCATCTGAGGTTTCTGACTGCTCGCCCCTGGGTTGGCAAGAGCATAATCTCGTCCCCAGCTTTCTTCCGCTTGCCTCACTCTGGCGCGAGGGGCTTCTGGTGCCCTTTCTGTCAGAAGGACAAAACCACTGGGAAGAGGATGCCGCCGCCATGATGTGTGATGCTCCCATCCGTCCATCCGTCCATCCATCCATCCATCCATGGGAAAGGACCTTAATGCAGAGCTCAGGGCCCAAGAGGCTGGAACCTTCATCCACAGGGCCTTTGAAACTGGAGCTTTCGTATCATATTCACACATCTGAAACAAATCAGAGGGTGCAGGACAGACACGGGGTAATGGCTCAGAGGGGATCTGGCAACTATGCATGTCTTGAGGACAGATGAGAGAAAAGACCTACGGTGACTCTCCTGTGTCGTCTCAATGGGTCAGGCTGTTCCCCAGGGGCAGGGGAGAGTGGACCCATCTGCAGCCATCGCCCAGTCAAGACGTCAGGAACGCAACCTGGGATGCCCCGTGTCCCCTGGACAGCTGCTTTACAACTTGGTCTGCCGTTCCCCCGGTTTATCCCGGATCATGTTTTCCAAAGATAAGCAGTTAAGAGGCACGTCGGAGACAGGGGATTTATGGCCTAGATACTCAACTTCCCTAGCCTGGCTGTCCCTTGACCCTGCCTGGGGCTGCCAAGACTGACCTATGGAAGAATAATGTTTATAAGAAGATCTCCAGGAAGCAGAGCCAAGGATCGTTGGGGGGCGGGGGGGTGGGGTGCGGTCTACACCTGAGAACCGTGCAGTCTTGAGAACCGAGAAGAGCTTGGGCGTTCACCAGCGGGGCTCTGGAACAACATGTTCTCAGGGTGTAGGGTCAAGCAGCCCGGGTTTCGAAAGCTGGCTCTGTCTCTTGGGCAAGTGGCTTCATGAACCTCAGGGTTCTCATCTGTAAAATGGGTGTAACAGGGATGTTTAAGTGGTTGGCAATGTCCGTCAGCTCATGTCAACGGTAGCGTGGCATCTGGCAAGATTACGTGCTCAATAAAATGTGGCTGTCAACCCAGTGTTTCCTTTCTCAGCTGGGTGTGGGAACTGAGGTGTCCAACGGGGGCGGGTATGATGTCCTGGGGATGTTCCTGCAGGGAGGCGGGGAGGTGCACAGAATATCCCAGCGGAAGTCTGCCCGTCTAGCTAGCTTATAACCTGGGTGAGCAGACTTGCTCACAGATTCAAGTTCCCCTGTATTCTTTCCCCGACGAGCCGACGACTCAACCACAGGTCATGTGTTTTCGGTCGTTGTTCCAAAACTCGTTTGTTAAGGGTCTTTGACCAGATGCCTTGTCTTGTGAGTGCATCGGGCTCTTGTTTTCATGAGGGGAGTTCTTGGGGACAAGGCATTCGTCATCCCGAATGGTGGGGACCCTGCCCGGCGAAGGGTGAAGACTAAGGCTGATGCCTGGAATCCTGATCACGACAGACTCTACAGGCAGCGGGGGCGACACCGGGGGGTTCACCAGGACCCCCCACCCCCGTACTTCTCATGCGGTCTGGGGCGTCCTTTTACAAAACGATGGTTTTGGGGGCGCCCATGTGGCTCAGTCGGTTAAGTGTCCGACTCTTGATTTCGTCTCAGCTCATGATCTCGCGGTTCATGAGTTCAAGCCCCGCATCGAGTCCCGGGCTCCGAGCTGACAAGGCAGAGCCTGCTTGGGATTCTCTCTCTCCCTCTCTCTCTCTGCCCCTCCCTGGCTTGCTCTCTCTCTCTCTCTCTCTCTCTTTCTCTGTCTCTCTCAAAATAAATATACATAAAAAACAAACCCACAACGGTTTTAACAGTCCTTTTCAGAGTGAGGAATTCAGGCTGAGAGAGTCCGGGGAAATGCGCCTGGGATTCCAGACTCCGAGACCAGAAGGCAGTGTGGATCCTGACCTACGGAGAGCGACTCCCTACGACTGAAACTCCTAACAACCGTGACGCTTGCCTCCTTTGCCACTCGAGAGCGCAGACCTCAGATGCGAGTGCTGGAAAGCTCCTACTGAGCATGTCCTCTTCCCGTGAGTTTGTGAACACGGCCTTGGCAGGGCGTGGTGTCGGGATGAGACCCCTGATGGCCCCGGGGAGGCAGGGGGTGGCAGGGGAAAGTGGCACCTGTCTGGGAGTCGGAGAAGGGGAGTGCAAACGCTGTGGCTTTAGCGCTTGCGAGCCCTCTGCCTCAGAGCGGGTCGTCTGGCTTTTCACGGCCTCGGTTTCCCTCCCGCAAAGTGGAGCCTATAACACTTACCTTGAAAGCGGAAGGGAACCACACCGAGAAAAGCCAAGTGCCGTTTAGATGCAGAATGGTAATATCACGGTGGCCCATCCGGTTGTCCTGGGAGCTGTGCTCCCGTCAGGCACGCCGACCCAGCCTCACCTTACGCCAACTCCCTTTCCCAAAACTCTCCTCGTCGTCCTTTTACTTTGACGGAAGGAAGCAAACGAAACAAAAGCCCACAGCTCCAAGGTAAAGCACCTCAAGGACTTCCTCCGCTGCGTGAGCGGATGACTCAGTCTCCTTGACCTGGGTTTCCTACCTGGGAAGGGCACACGCCAGTCTCAGGAGCCTGTGGGGGGTAGTGACCGAGTCAACCCATGGAGATCGCTCGCACAGCACCTGGCACCGAGGCCGTGCTCAAGAAATGTCAGCTGTTACTAAAGATTGGTGTTTCCCGAGGCTTAGAGGACCCTAAGTCTCACCCCTGCCCTCTCCCAGCTCTTTCACATTCCCTATTCTCCACTGCCCTCTGCCCTCCGGCAAAACTCCCTGTAACCACAGGGCCTTTGCACAGCTGCCTGGAACCCTCTCCACTCCCCCGCTGGCCTGGTTAACCCCTACTTGTTACCCTTAGCCTTCCCCAATCTGTCCCCTCTCCTCCACTCCACGGTCAGATGTCTGGGCCCTCAACCCTCTCATCATGTTGGGTAACGTCCCCCAGATCTCATTTCCGATTTGAAATAATGGATTTATCTGTACGACGAATAGAGCTGTTAGCTGCGGGATGGAAGGGACATCGTTTGTTCTCCCCCTGTGTCTCCCCAGAGCCCAGAGCCGCCCCCGACACGTAAAATGTTCAATCCCTATTTACTGAGAGAATGAATAAGTGATCTTTCTCCTTGGGTCTGAGGGCACGGCGGAGCTTGTGAAGTCCCTGCATCCTGTTTCTCAACAGAGCAGTCCGGTTAGCTTGAGGTCACTGGTGAGTTTTATGAGTGCCCCACAACCCCTGATGCAATTCTGGGAAGCGGGGGCTGTGTCCTCGGGGCACTTTCCCACGGTGAGCCGGGGTAGGAGGAAGTTGCTCACAGAACCCTCCTCCGTTGTGGCCCAGAAAGACCTTTGCACGATGGGTGGATGCTTCTAGCAGGGACGTCAGAGAGAACGTGTGGGCGCTGACTGGGAATGAGGGAGGAGAGGAAGGCCCGGTCCCTTCGCGTCCTTCTTCCGCAGGCAGAGGGGCCCGCGGTCAGTCCTGCCGTTTCCAGCAGACCCGATAATCGTAACAGGAACAGAAACCCTGGAGACCCGTCTGCTGAGCGGTTTTTATGCGCCCAGTGCGGTGCCTGGCCCACAGGAGGGCCCAACGGTGAATGAAGCGAGTGAACAGATACTGGGCGTTCCGTGAAGCACATGTCACCCAGACTTTCATTCTGTCCCCAGAACAATCTCGCGAGGCGAGGTTCTATTATTATCAACCCCATTTTATGGAAAAACAAGTCAGAAAGACGCACGGCTGTGTTCCAGGAACTGTCCGCAGCATCAGAAGGAGTACGATCTCTCTCTCTGTCTCTCTCTGCATTTCTGCAGCCTGTCCCTGGGGTCCCTGACCTCCCCGTGTCATCTGGTGTCTTCTCTTGCTTGTACCTTGCTTTTCCCAGCGCCCACCTCTGACGCCCGGGGCGAGTCTATGAGGGTGACAGACACTGCACCCTTTCACTTTCTCTTTGGACCCCAGACCTTTGTTTCAGGGCGTGGGGATAGCCAGTTCGGGGATCAAGTGGACAGGCTTGTCGCAGCGACAATGACAGCAGCTACTGTGGCCTGAGCTCTACCCTGAGTACGTCCTCCCCCCCGATCTCCCTGCCCTCCCTGAGAGGGAGATGTTATTATTGTACCCATTTTAAAGATGAGAAGCCGAGGCTTCCAGAGGGGACATGAAATGGCTTTGCCTGGCCTCACATCGGCATTAGTTTCAAGGACTGCCAACGTGGGGGGCCTAAAACAACAGAAATTGACTCTCTTAGTCCTGGAGGCAAACAGTCTGGAGTCAGGGTGGTCAGCACAGCCCCGCGCCCTCCGGGGTCTCTAGGGGGAGGATCCGACCCCGTGTCTTCAGCTTCCGGGGGCTCCGGGTGTTCCTCGGAAGGTAGACTCAGCCTCTGTTCGGCCTCTGCCTGTCCTCCTCTGGGTTTCTCCCTATGCCTTCTCTTTTCTGTCTCTTGTGACACACGTTATAGGATTTAGAGATCATCTTCCGGGATGACCTCACCTCGAGATCCTTACATGAATCATCACCTCTGCAAAGACCCCTATTCCAAACAAGGCCACATTCTGAGGTCCCAAGTAGATATGTCCCTTGGGAGGTCCCTCCTCAACCCACCACAGGTCTGCCAAGGGCTGGAGCTGAGAATTAACGCCAGACTGGACGCACTCCAAAACCCGTGCGTTTAATGGACGCATGATACTTAGCAAACTCACAAAGATAGCGGGCTTCCTTTGGCTTCTTAGGGACCCGTGGCTCTTGACTACGGCTTCTCTTTTTCTCATGTTGAGTCTGCACCAAACACAGGTTTGTAATTTTAAAAAATTTTTAATGTTCATTTATTTTTGAGAGAGGGAGAGAGAGTGGGAGCAGAGAGAGAGAGAGAGGGAGACACAGAATCGGAAGCAGGCTCCAGGCTCCGAGCTGTCAGCACAGAGCCCGACGCGGGGCTCGAACTCACAAACCGCGAGATCATGACCTGAGCCGAAGTCGGCCGCTTAACGGACGGAGCCACCCAGGCGCCCCGCCCCTGTAATTTTTAAATAAAGAGGAGAAACTTGACTTTGTGTTTAGATGCTCCTCCCCCCCCCATCCCACCATACGCCTCTGGTCCAGCCCCCAGGTGCGTGCGAGCTGTCCCTGCCTCCCTACCCTGGCTTTTTGCACACCTCCAGCTGCCCCGTGGCCCAGATGGGAGCCGTTGTGGTGACATTTTAGGCCGGAGCACATGGGAGGGCAAGGGAAATGCTGAGATTACCTCTCACGACAATGTGCCATTTACAAGCCGGTCACTGGCCGGAAGCACAGAAGGAGATCGGAAGAGCCTCCGAACTGTTTCCACAGCGGCTGCACCCGTTTGCATCCACCAGTGCCTGAGGGTCCCTTTTCTCCACATCCTCACCTTATCACTGGTCTTTTGGCTGATAGCCGTCCTGCCAGGGGGGAGGCGACGCGGCTGTGTGGTTTTGATTCACATTCCCCTGATCATTAGCGATAGGAGCATCCTTTCAGGCATCTCGGCCTTTCGTGTGCTTCTTTGGGCAAATGTCTCTCCCGGTCCATTGCCCAGATTTTAATCGGGCTGTGTTTTGTTTGTGGGTTTGTTTTTTGGCTGTTGAGTTGAATGAATTACATAAATAAATAAATATATATGTGTATATAGATATATACACGTACATATATATATGTGCGTGTATACATATACATACTTTTTGGATACTAATATATAATGTATATGTATATGTAT
>NW_026057586.1:78883130-78958859 GCF_023721935.1 Panthera uncia
ATATAATAATATATAATATATAATATATATATGTATAATATGCATATATATGTATATATGTACGTGTATATATCTATATACTTTTTGGATACTAATCCCTTATCGGGTACATAGTTTACGCATTATTTTTCTCCCATATTAAATTTTCAATTGTGACAGATGAGCAGACTCTGGAGGTCTCACTGTGACAGTAGTTAACATGTTGTATGCTTGAAATTTGCGAAAAGTAGGTCTTAAGGGTTCTCAACACCACACAACACACACACACACATACACACACACACAAAGGGGAGGTGATGGTGATTGTTTTACAATGTATGCATGTAATCAAGACATCAAGTTGTGTGCCTGAAGGATACACAACTTCTATCTGTCAATTACACCTCAATGAAATTGACAAGAGAGGAAGTTAGCTAAAGAATGAAAGAGAGATTCGGTGCCAGAGACATTCAGGTGGTGCCTGCTGGGCGGGTTCGCTGGGGATACAAAAATTTGACTTAGGAGCTAGTGGGAGGTCGAGCTTTTTGAGAAGGAGGCAGGTGAGATCTTCCCCCCTGGCATTCTGTGTAGGTGATGGATTTATATTGTGGGCTTTTCTCCCTTTAGGATCTTAGAGTCTTTTCTTGTCTCTAGCTTCCTCACAGTCCACAACGAAGGCAGGAAAACGAATCAGCCAGGTAAAAAGCAGCAGGAGTATGGGAGGGGTCAAACAGGGTTTTCAGGGTCCAGAATAAATCGAAGGATGGCTGATTCCCAACTTCTTATGCACACTTGATCCAAACTCGGTCCCTCTCGGAAGAAGAGGGTCAAGCCCTGTCTTGTGTTCTTTTCTAACTTCTCCGTGGTAGTAAGGTGCTATGATTAAAAATCAGGATCAGGAGGGGCACCTGGGTGGCTCATTCTGTTGAGCGTCTGACTTCAGCTCAGGTCATGATCTCACGGTCTTTAAGTTCAAGCCCCACACCAGGCTCTGTGCTGACAGCTCGGATTCTGTGTCTCCCCCTCTCTCTGCCCCTCCCCCACTCGCGCTCTGTCTCTCTCTCCCTCAAAAATAAATAAACAGTAAAAAAAAAAAAAACTTAAAAAAAAATCAGGATCAGGAATCAGGCAGAGATGAATTGGAAACCCAGCCTTTTCACTGGCTGTGCCGTCTCAGGCAAGGGTCTTTACGCTGCTGAGACTCGGTTTTGTCCTCTGTACAAAGCGAATATTAACCTTAGGCTTACTGTGGGTGTCCGATGGTCTGGTAGGGGTAGAGTGGTCAGCCCAGTGCCCGACATACAGACAACACTCAGAAAAATGTCACTGCCCCTTTGCCTTGTCTGCCGGTCACCCACACCATCGTTCCTTCAGTTCTCCTTAGAGCGCAGCGAGGCCGTGATTCATGACCCTTCTCCCACCCAAGCCGCCTCGACTTCCTGGTACTCTGTGTCCCCGTGCCCTGATCCCAGCATGAGATTGCTACTCGTTCCCGTTCCCGCCTCACCGCGGGGCACAAAGCCCTTTCTCTGCTTGTTTGTTCTTTCCTGTTTGCCGAGAGTTGATGTCATTAGTTTAATGCGGGCTCTATGTCTCTGCAACTCGCTCTGTTTATACTACAAGGATGCTCAATGGTGTTTGGTGACGATGGTGTAGTACAAATGACAGCTGAGTCAAGAACGCCTTCGCACTGGCCTGAATCAGCCAAGGGAGGGTTTTAACCATCTTTCTTACCGCAAACAGATGTTTAGCACGTAATAAATGCTAGGTGGGAGGCGGGCAGAGATGGGTCGGATCGGTCTCCCTCCTGTTTGCTTATCTGCACGATCCGAGCTTTTGGAGGGCAGGGACCGTGTTCTGAGCCCCGTCCCAAGGTCCAGGGTTTAATGCGGTGTGTGGCACTTAATGAGTGATGAACACATATTTGTTTTTTTTCCCTGTTCATTTGAGAGTTCCTTTTGAACTTCCCACTGTATGTGGGGCCCTGTGCTCGACTTTGGGAAGACGACAATGAGCAGAACAGGCAGTCTGTTTCTTTGGGTGACGGACGTGTACATGAGTAATTCAATTCACAACGGCAAATCCTGGAGCAGAGACGTGCTGAATCCCTGGTCAGTGTTCCCCCGAGGGCTGGCGGAGGATAAGCATTGGAGCCAGGTTTTGATGGAGGAGTGGGAGTCTATCAGATGGAGAAGATATTCCAAGCGGAGGGAGTGACGTGTAGAACCTGATGTTTTAGGGAACAGCAAATGGCTTGTTCTGACCTGAGCTCAAAAGACTGGGTGAGGGAATGAATCTGGAAAGATCATTTTAAGGCAAAAGGTAACAATAAAAGGATTTACATGGAATCCCTTAGCCAGATTTGTGTTTTCTTCTTTTTAAAAAAAAAATTTTTTTTTTAATGTTTATTTTTGAGAGAGAGAGAGAGAGACAGAGTGAGAATGGGGGAGGGGCAAAGAGAGAGAGAGGGAGACACAGAATCCGAAGCAGGCTCCAGGCTCCGAGCTGTCCACACAGAGCCTGATGCGGGGCTCGAACTCACAGATGGTGAGATCGTGACCTGAGCCGAAGTCAGATGCTCAACCGACTGAGCCACCCAGGCGCCCCCAGATTTGTGTTTTCTGAAGACCTCCGTGGAGGTCGGATGGAGGCTGGGCTGGGAAGACGGCAAGCAGACGCTGCTCCTGAAGGACGCAGTGGAAACACTCAGAACCTAGGACCTTCGGTCTCCGATGACGTTCACGTACCCTGACTTCCTGATCTGTAGCTTTTCCCCCCCGGTGTAAATAAATCCCCCCGCGGCTGATTTCAAGCTACCACCGTGAGGTCACCAGAGGCAGACTTGGCAAGAGGTTATGTAGCCCCTTTGCGGACACAGTGAAAAATATCAGGGCTGAAGTATTTCCGCGTGCCCCCCATGGAGCAGGCTCCATGGGGAGAAGGTGGGGGAGAGAGTTTTGGACATTGTAGGCAGGTGACCCAAATGTGAGGTGGCGGGCAGAGGACAGGCCAACATGCAATCCACTCTGTTTCCATTAGCACTGGCTTGTCCTTCCTAGACACGTGGTTTGGGCGGGATGGCCTGACGCCCTGTGCCCAACCGGTGCGAGCAATGAGTGAACCCCGTCCCCAGACGGCGGCCGTTGGCTCAGGGATGAGTATTTAGCCGATCAGAACCCGTGACATGTGAGAAGATGCTTCTTTGGGCTCCTAAGATTGTCTTCTTTTTTCCTTTCCAAGGGAACCACCAGAGGAAGCCCTCTGCCTTCCTCGGAATGGGCACATGAGAGGGCTTGTACAGAAGTTCAAAGGTGAGCTGACACCTTCTAAGGCTAACACTTTCTAAGACACAGTGGGGAGATGGAGGACAGCCGGGGGGGGCTGGTTTGAACCCTGTTCTTCTGATTCGCCCGATCCGACATGGGCATTCTGGTTGTGTGGACCCATAAATCTTCCCTTTGGGTGAAGCCAGTGTGGCTTGTTTCTGTGCTTTCCAACCGATGGCGCGATCCTCACTCTCCCCGACACCCACTTCCGCCTTCGGGACCCCAACAGAATGGCCAACGCTGAAGGCACAGCCTGTTTGAAAGGCAGATCCAACGGCTACCGCCTCGAGAAGGTTTTGTGCAGCCCGCCTTAGTACCGGGCAGTCGAGGCTGTGAGTCCACCCCCGGGGGGGGGGATTCTAGGAGACGTGGATTGGGTTTCGATTGCCTTATTCTTTACCCACAGATGGATTACTATCTGCCACGCGTTAGGCTCCGTTCTAGGGGTTAGAGATATAGCGGAGAACGAAGATCTGCGTTCACGAAGTTGACATGCACTCCTTCCTACCTGTTTGCTTATTGAGCGCCAGGCCACTGTCTCAAGTGAATGGGGGACATCTGATTACCCTCTTTGGAAGAAGAGGAAAGGTGAGACTTAGAGAAGCGGAGTGATTTGCTGAGGTCTCCAGCTGGCGCGTGGTAGAGCGGGGTCGAGCATCCAGATCTCTTGACCTCTTTTGAGGTCTATTACCTTTTACCTACGAGCACACCCAGCATCCTCTTGTCCTTTCTTTTCTGAGCACCTTGTTCACGCTGGATCTTTTCTGCCTCCCTCCAGCTCCTCTCCCCCTCGTTCTCTGTCCTCTGCCCAGGTAGCCTACCTACCTGGATAGAATCAACGGGCTCCTTTGCCCTCCACCTTCCGGGTTGCCTTGGTCTGGCTGTGCCCTTGGACCCGAGGTCGCTACGTCTGTCCAGGGAGCCCTCACTACGTGACTCCCTTTTCCTGGGTCTGGTAACCACCTGTGTGTCTTCCTCTCAGCCTCAGGAATATGTGTGTCAGGTATTTCAGGGCTTGAGTCATGAGTTGCAGAGAATACAAAGCAGTGTGCCATAGTGACCACGTTTGTACCTAAGAAGGAATTGCAGACCCGGGCTCCAGAGGGTGACAGGCAGCCACATGATCTGGGTGACCGCTGGGGCAAGGCAGATGGAAAGACACTTGAAACAGATCTGAACTCAATTTCCAGCCCAGAGCTCAGAGTCACAATCCGGAGCCTGAGGTCCATCCTAGCTCAGCTGAGTGTAGTTGGCTCACAGATCTGTGAACATGAGAACAGCCGACTGTCCTCATAATCCAGCGAATTTGGGGTTAGCTCGTTACGCGGCATTGTTGCGGCCTCGCTGACTAATATAAACGGCCTCATAGGTGGCGATACTGAATCGTCACCCATTGTGTAACTGCCAAAACAGGCAACTCTCCCACTGAGAGGGTTTCTAATGCAGTCATTGGGGCGGCCCGTGAACCCCGTGCCGACTTAACTCTGTTATTTCTTTTCCTGAGAACTTCTGGTCTCCATGGTTAGATGGGGTTTGTGAGCATGTCATTGGAAACAAGACCTATGGGGCAATGAATTTAAAGAACAGGAAGACCTTCCCCTACCACTTTTCACTCCCCTCTCCTGCTGCCCATTAAGCCATGGAAGTTAGCATACCTCAGAGCTTTGAGTGACTCAAAATTTATTTGGGAGAAGGACACATGGATGGTGACATGTGGAAGAAGTTACTTACCCAACACGGATGATGTCATTGAAATGGAGAAAGGCAGAAGCCAAACCAGTAAGGGACATTTCCTCTAGGAAACGGCGTGCCCTGATGTATGGAGTGTTTGACTGTGTTCGGCACGAACACAACTTAGCTTTTCTTTTTATGAAAGCCATAAGCATTTATAAAATTCCACCCCTTCTACCCTTCACCTAACTTATGAGTCCTTTAGCTCTAACCTCCTTTTGACCCGCAGCTTATATAGACCCAAGTCATTTAAAACTCAATCCAAAGTGAAACACGTTTCAGCCATGGTAAAATTAATTCCCTCGTTCGCCATTGGTCTGGGACCTCATGGGGGAATCTGTGGCTTGAGGGGGGGCTGGGGAAAAGGCAAAGAAGGAGAGTTTTGTGATCAGAAAGAGGCTTCTAACAGGAAAGATATTTATAAAGCTGCATTTGGGTACTGTTCAGTTTGGAAGGAATTTGTTATAATGGCAATATATAAATCTTTGAATGGCCTCATAAATCATAGCGTCAGGCCCAGCCAATCAGAAGCCATGAAAACCTGGCGCTTTGGAGCACTCAGTCGTTACTAGAAAGATCCTGTGTGACTCCTTGGAAGTGGAATCGGAAAATCTGGCTACATTTGGGGGGGTGTGGAATGTCTCGAATTACTCCTCAAACATTTTAGATTTGATAAAACCCAAGACACGGCTTTTCCAGCCCCACTTCCCTTCTCCTCCACCTCCGATAATTATTAAACCCATGTGTACATCAAGAGAGGCTTAATTCATGTGTTTCTGATTCATTTACACTTAGCTCCTCAAAATATTGTTTTTAAAGGGCTGTTTGTTGTCCAAAAAGCCTTTTCCCCCTAAAGCTTGAAAGCTTAACTTCGCAGAAGCAGGAAGCTGCTTCTTTGCCAAGAGTAAAAACGGGTGAGAAGTCCAAAGGGTTTTGAAGTACGTGTAACGAATGTTCAAACAGGTTCTGAGCTGAGCCAAGTCGAGTTTTCTATCTCTGAGAAATCTCGAGAGAGCCGTGGGGCGAAAGTTTCAAGGAACATCATCTCTTCCCAAACCCCATGAAATTGTATTCTGGTGAGGATGGGGGCCAAAGCAACCAGAAATACAAAACGCAGGGATGGGGCGGGGTGGGGGGGGCGCGGAGACTGAGGACCGTGGCCTTGTGGAATGGCAGAGACTTGTCTTTTGAAAGTTAGCAAAAAGGCCGCCTGTCTTATGTCACGGCGAAGTCACTAATGGTGTTTGGGGGGCTTTCCCTGCCTCCGGGACTCACGTCATTGCGTTCCTCCCGCTCAGGCAGTGATGTCCACACTTGCGACGCGTATTAACTCACCCGACGCCTCGATGAAGGAGTGATCGTTAGTATCCCTGTTTTACAGAGGGGGAAACCGAGTCACGGAGACGTCGGCTTCCGCTTTGGGACAGGAAGGCGTGAGGTGGGGCTTCCCACCCCGTTCGTCTGCCTCTAAAGCCTGAGCCTGTAAGACCTCACAGGGCACGGCTTGTGGCCGGTCTGTGACTCGTTCATTCGCCGAACAGGTATGGGTGGAGATTTTGCTATGTGCCAGCCACTGGGGATACTGCGGAAAGGAGGAGGTATTGTTCCCCCCCCAGGGGACGTGATTTGGGGGTGGAAGACACACATCAGACCAATGGATGGTTTGAGCTGTGAGAAGCGTGAGGGAGAAAAAGCACAGGCGTAACGGATGTGGCCTTGGAGGGTGGGGCACGGCGGGCTGGGTCTGGGTGGTCAGGGAGGACTGTCCTGTGTTCCTGTTGTTTGTCTAACAGACTTGAAGATAGCGTTATGGGTTGGACAGGGGGGTGGACGGGACTGGGCGTGAGTGTTAGAAGCTGCCCCGACTGCCGTGTGCAGGTGGGCAAGAGTGGGCGTGGAAGAACTTGACCCCTCCTGCGGTCATGCCCGGGAGGTTCGGCTAAATTCTTCAGCCCTATCGCCCCCGAAAGGCCGGTTTCCCATCACGTCCTCCCTCCGCAGCGTTGATGCATTCGTGAAGTTGTCCTTTCTGTACAGCCTGCCGGGCTCCGAAACTGCCCTGCCCAAGACGGTAGTAGCCGCATGTGGCTTTCGAGATTCAAACGAAGTAAAACGGAAGGTTTGGCTGCTCCGTCTCTGCGAGATCAAACGTGTCCAGGATATGTCACTGCGGAAAGTCCTAGCGGCCAGCAGCGGCCCGGGGAAGCAGGTGAACAGGTCTCTACTTGGCTTTCAGATCCGGGGGCCAAGTCCCAGGTATGGGAATCTCACGGACCAGTAAGAACCTTACAAACTACGTGCAGAGAGTGGAAAGAGCTGGAGAAGTTACTGGCGACGCACGTGACTGAGGAAGGGCTCTGGGCGGGAGACGCACAGAACGCCCCCCAAATCACAACAAGACTCGAACAGGCACTTTCCAAAGGAGAGCGCCCAGTCAATGCGTCTATGAACCGGTGCTCAATCTTCTTAGCAATCAGAGGAGGGGCGGTTAAAGCCGCAATAAGATACTACTCACACCCATCAGAGCGGCTCAAATTAAAAAGACGCTCGATACAGGGTATTGGCGAGGATGTAAAGGGCGTGATGGGCGCAGTGTCTTTGGAGACCTCACCAAAGTCGGATGTATTCCTCCCTGTGATCCGGCAATGCCACAGCTTAGGGGGCGTGTGTGTGTGTGTGCGTGTGTGTGTGTGCGTGCCAGCAGACGTGTAAACCCGAGTCACAAAATGCATGCACGACAGGTTCCGAGCGGCGCTGTTGGTAATAGGTCCAAAGTGGCAAAAACTGGAATTACCCATCATGCAGTGGGATGATCGTATCCCCCCAAATCGATGAGCCTGTGCCCGACGCGACAACGTGGATGGATGTCAGGAACACGTTGGACAAAAATCAACCCCAGGGACGAAGGAATAGGTGACATAATTCCAGTCGGAAAACGGGAAACGGAGTATTGCGCCAGAAATCAGGGTGGTGGTTTCCTCCGGAGAGGAGGGAAGTGGTGACGAAAAACAAGGGACAGCAGGAGAGCTCCCGGGGTGCTGGCGATATTGGAGCGTTTTGACCTGGATGGCGGTTACACAGATGTTCGTTTTATGACAATTCGGGGTAGAGCCTCGTTTGGTGTGTGCTATGTGGCACAATTAAAAATCAAAGCAAAAATATTTTCTGAGCCTTGTCATAGCTTTTTGTTTCGCCTACTTTTTAAAAAAATTTTTAATGTTTTATTTTTTATATTAGAGAGAGACAGAGAGAGACAGAGAGTGAGTAGGGGAGGGGCAGAGAGGCAGAGACAGAATCCGAAGCAGGCTCCAGGCTCCGAGCTGTCCGCACAGAGCCCGACGCAGGGCTCGAACTCACAAACCGTGAGATCATGACCTGAGCCGAAGTCGGACGCTCAACCGACTGAGCCACCCAGGCGCCCATTTATTTTGCCTACTGAGTGGATTTAGAAGAACAATGGTTACCTTCCTGTAAAACCAGCACTTTGCGAAAGGAAAAGAATTAGACGCCAAAGTAGCAAGGACATCATCTGCAGACTAAGGAGAGTTCTGCGAATTGAATAAATGTTGCATTTTGAAGAACTTATAGACCGATGTTACTTTAATCGTTTCCCGGAGGGCTGGTAACAACTACCACAGTCTGGCAGTTGGAAGCATCTGGCTTAGTGGGGCCTGTCCACTGGCTCCTCGTCACTTACGCAGGCTTTCCAAAGTCTCCTCTTTGGAATGAAAGATGTCTTATAAAATAAATTAAGGAAGTGCTGGCAGTTGAACAGAGAACAACACGTTTCCTTGCTGCACGACTTATCAGAGCCTTTACTGCTTTGCAGTGTGGCTCTAGGAGATGGCTAGAGAATGCAGCACTTTCCATCTTGTTGGCTGACGGGACTACGTTTCTGTCGAACCCTATGTAGGGACCGGTGGTCCAGGCCACCCACTTTGGGGACTTTAAGCCTGGAGCAGGGATCAGCAAGCCAAGATCTGTGGGCTGGACTCCTATTTTTATAAATCAAGTTTTATTGGAACACAGTCATGCCTATTCATGTACATATTGTCTGTGGCTGCTTTTGTCTTTGGCAATGGCAGAGTCAAGTACTCACAGCAGAGAACATATGTGGCCCACAAAGCTTAAACTATTTACCATCTGGACCTTGACAAGAAAAGTGTGCTGACCCCAGATCTAAGAGGACAGAGTCTGAACTCTTTATCTTAGAGTGCAGAACTTTCCAGAATCGGACCCACCCCAACCTGCTTGTCAGTGTTATCTTTCTTCATCAGTCTCCTGTGTGTGACAAATCTGCTCCCGTCACGTGCATTCGGTGAAACTTTTCTGTTCTTTGTCTTCCTTAGGCTCTTCCCCTCGGCTGGACAGAGGGACCCCCTTCTCACCCCTGTCCCTTTCCCACTCCACAAGCCTTGGCTCAAAAGCCCTGTACTCCAGGAAGCCTTCCTTGATTCTCCATCTTGAGATGGATCCTTGATTCTCCCATTGCCCTTGCTTTGAGTTCTAGATTGGTGGTTAGAGCACATGAACTCTGCGTTACTTAGGGATCAATTGATGGGAACAGAAAGCCCGGGTTTTGCTTGCATAAACATGGCAGGTATCGATTTCTCTCTTTCAGAAGTTCAGAGGTGAGCAGTCAAGACTGAGCTTGATGTTCTGCCATGGATGCTTCCACTCCCAAAGCGACCTCTTGGCCCAACATGGCTGCCTTGGGTCAAGCCATCATCCCCTCGTTCCAGCCAGCTTAAAAGCGAAGGTGTTTTGCCTTATATCCCTTTGGCCAGAACTCAAAACTTAATTACATGGTCACACCTCGGTCTGAGGAAGTTGAGAGCCATAGCTAACGAGGGCAACTGACCATGTATTCTGTGCACTGTGAGCTCCCCTGACTGTGTCTGCCTCAGCTCTGAGCCCTAGCACGTCCCCTGCAGCAGCAGAAACCTGTGATTTCCACCCATGTAGCATCCGTTCCCCTTCTCCAGTAACATTACTCCTATGTTGCTTTGGAGAAGCACCCCTCTCCCAAGGGTTGATTGCCAATCAGAGTGCCCTCCTTCCCTAGTCATGGGCTGAGCGTGATAGCCAGGAAGATGAGCGGGGCTCTCCAGAAAACTGAAGCCTTGAGCGGGATGACGCAAAGAATAAATGGGTTTGGAGCTGATTTGTCCAGACCACAGTGCCTTGAAGAGTGCCACCCTGCTCCTGGCCACAGTGCCTGGCTTCTCGTCTTTCTGGAGTCCTTTCTTCAGTGCTTGTGAGCTACCCAGGAATCTTCCAAGAGTGTCCTGTTTTGCTTACGTCATCCAGAGTTGGTATTTGTTGCTTCCAATGGAGAAAATCCTACAGGAATACTCTTGTGTCATCAGCGCTAAGGGTGGATGAATGGAATCGATCAGTACGAGTCGTGAAGCACACTCCGTACTGGCCTCAGAAAATGGTCATGTTGGACTTCGATCAGGACAATGGATGGTTTATGTGACACAAGGCACCATTCAAAGAGGAGGGAGCCACTGAGCTCATGGGGTTTTAGATGTCACAGTCCCCGAGTCCCCCGGCTTAGGAGGGTCTCATGTTTTACTTGCTTGTCAGATTCGTAAATCTGAGATCAAGAAGGTAAAAAAGACTCGGTCTATTCCCTGGAGACTCAGGGCAAATATTCCCCTGCTGTGGATTATTTATCTTTGGATGATATTCTGTCTGGACACATGGCAAACGTTGACGCCTACTAGTAAACAGGCTTTTTTCTGGACCATCAGAATCATCTTCGAAAGCAAGACCGTCAGGCAAACCTATTACAAAATGAAACACTCGGGGCGCCTGGATGGCTAAGTCGGTTGAGCGTCCGACTTCAGCTCAGGTCATGATCTTGTGGTTTGTGGGTTTGAGCCCCGCATCGGGCTCTGTGCTGATGGTTCAGAGCCTGGAGCCTGTTTCAGATTCTGTGTCTTCCTCTCTCTCTGACCCTCCCCCGTTCATGCTCTGTCTCTCCCTGTCTCAAAAAAAAAAAAAAAAAAAAAATTAAAAAAAAAAGCCTTTATCTTCAGCGAGCATGATTAGCTGTATCATTAATCAACAAAGAGTCACCTTCCTATGAAAAGAAAAAATATATATTTTCAAAGGTATTGCATGTCTCAGGCCAGCACTATTTCAATAACTTAACTGCAGTGGTTTTAGAGTTAATATTTACAAACCAACACAAATGATGGTTTCTCGAGCAAGGTTATTTAAAGAATGGCTTCTGAGTCCAGCACCAGATGGGAGCTGCATGAATGCAGAGATCGCGTGTGACTGCGTACAATGTCGCCAGTATTTAGCTTGTAATAAAGAAGGCAGGCGAGGAGGGGAGGAAGGGGCCATGTGGTGCAGTGGAGAGAGATTTGAAGACGGCGTGAACGTTTTAGGCTTTCAACCTGAGCTCTGTCTTGACCAAGGTATGTGGCCTTGGGCAAGCCATTTCCCCCTTGAGCTTTGGTGGTTCCCATGTATAAAACGAGAAGACAGGACTAAACTGTTCTAGGTGAGGGGTTGGCAAACTCTGATCCGTGGGCCAAATCTGGCCCACTACTTGTTTTTATCAATAAAGTTTTATTGGAACAATCCATGGTCATAGCTTTACATATTGTCTATGGCTGCTTTCATGCTACCCTGGCAGAGCTGAGTAGTTGCCAAGTCTAAACTACTATCCGGCCCCTGACAGAAGATTGCTGACCCCTGGTTTAGAAGACTCTCAACTGAGTCTGCACAGGAATCTGTATTGCCTGGAGTTTGTTCTCCCTGGAGCCTAGGGTTTTTATCTTCCTTCCTAAATGATGCCCATCTCAGCCCGGTGATGGGGAAGGAGGGTGGTCCCGGACAGCCTTTGAACTTGTGTGAGCCACCCTGGTGCAGGGACTCATCTCCTTACTCTCCTGACTGCTGCTAGTGGGAGGGCAGAGTTGATTCATCTGGGAGGAGGAATTTGAGGGGTGGAGATGCTCCTCCTGTTAGAAAACCACCTGAGTAATTCATCCAGTCGGCATCTTTAAACGATCTATAAAATAGGTCCTTCCTGTCCTTCTCTTAGGCCAGTATGTGGACGTTTCTGAACAGTGTCCTTCATCGATCCTTGGAAACATTTTCTCCTTCCCGTGCAAAATCATCACTGTCATTTTCCCGAAGATGTTTGGGGGGACAAAACCCATTCTGCACGTGTGTGTGTTTTGCCCCCTGATGGAGTGCTGCTGTTCTTGTTGGCCTCCTGAATTATAAATTATATTCTTTTCTTTGCCTTTTGATTTGGTCCATGGATGTGGAAACCATTTCAAGCGGCCCCTAAGGGCTTTGCAGGTAAGACAGTTCTTATTTTCCGGGAAGATGACCCCTGCTGCCCAGCTGTGTCCCATCAAATTCCAGGGCTTTCTCCCCACAAAGGATAGCATCGATTCCGAAGTATCCACAGTCCAATTCCTCGGGGGAAACACACCTCTGGTTCTGAAGGCCCGGAGACCGTGAAGCAGGTGTTACCGACGCTGGTAACTGACCCCCTTCCCGGAACATCACAAGAGCTTATGACAAAGAACTTATCCACCTCCCCCTGAAACACAACGCCATGCTTCAGTGCCCTGAGGTCTTGTTACCCGCGGGGAATCTGTCCCCATTTGACTCTGATTTCTGGGATGAGCTGAACACAAAACGAAGTCCAAACATTTCCGAGTTTCTGCCCCTTCTGAGCCCTTCTGACATATGAGCCTTTTTCCAGATCCAAATCTTTCTCCCAAACCGTGCCTCTGCTGAGTCACGGCCACCACAGTTCTCTGCTGCTATTGAAGGAAGTTGGTTGGGGCGCCTGGGAGGCTCAGTCCGTTAAGGGTCCGACTTCAGCTCAGGTCATGATCTCACCGTTCATGAGTTCGAGCCCCGCATCAGGCTCTGTGCTGATGGCTCAGAGCCTGGAGTTGCTTCAGATTCTGCATCTCCCTCTCTCTCTGCCCCTCCCCTGCTCATGTCTGTCTCTCTCTCTCTCAAAAATAAAATAAACATTGAAAAAAGTTAAAAAAACAAAAAAAAAAAAAGAGAGAAAGAAAGAAAGAATCCCAAGCAGGCTCCGCGCTGCCAGCACAGAGCCCAACCCGGGGCTCGAACTCTTGAGACCACAAGCCCGTGACCTAGACGCTCAACCAACTGAGCCACCCGGCTGCCCCAGGGATTCTGCATTTCTGAGAAGCTCCCGGGGGAGGCTGATCCTGCTGGCCTGAGGATCACGCTTTGAGGAACAAGGTGGGGTCACGAAACGAGGCTTGAATAAATGGTATCTGACTGGCTGGATGTTGGCCCCCACTTACAAGCACACCAGACCCTCAGTAGCAGCCCCTCCCTGCTGGTGACAAGATGTGAGACAGGGATCCAAAGCCATGTCTGCTGGACCAGCCTGTGGCAGTGTTCTTGGGACTCGTGGTGCCCTTACGTTATTGAGGATGGCATTCAGCTGAACAGGTGGGTGGTTCTTCTGTTCAAGCAACAGCTGGTTACTGGGCACCTACTTCCCCTTTCAAACACAGTGATAGAGGGAGACACAGAATCCGAAGCAGGCTCCAGGCTCCGAGCTGCCAGCACAGAGCCCGACGTGGGGCTCGAACTCACGAACCGTGACATCATGACCTGAGCCAAAGTCGGAGGCTTAACCGACTGAGCCACCCAGGCGCCCCCGAAACGCTCTCGTTGTGTGGCCCCCGAGGGCCTTTTAGGTCTCAGATCAAATGTCACCGGCTCCTGGAGACCCTTCCCTGACCATGCAATCAAGAGTACCTGCCGCCATGGCTTTCCATCATGTCACCCTATTAAGTTTCCTTCTGAGCCTTTGTCACTCTTGGCAACCGTCTTGTCCATTTGTTTATCTTCTGTCTCTCCCCTCTAGAACATCAGCCCCTTGAGAGCAGGGCTTCCTATGCCTTGTTTCCTGGGCACAGTACCGGGTACCTGGCTGGCACTCAGTAGATGTTTGTTGAATGAATGACTGACCCAGAAGAAAGATAGCACTAAATGGGTTCACAGGGATAATGTCTGAAGTACTTCAGCAATCCGTCTGACCACCCGTACCCAGCAGGGTTTATAAAACCTCTACCCACCTATTGATGAAGGATTACTCTTCCTCGACCAATAAAAGCTGCTCCCGCTAAGATCTTTGTGGTACGTCAGCGTTAGCAGAGTCCCAGCTGGTACGTATCATCAAAAGCCACAGCACCAGATACATTTGGTGCCGTGTCAAAATACCACAGACGGGGTGGATTAAACAACAGAAATTTATTTCCTCACAATTCTGGAGGCCCGAAGTCCAAGGTCAAAGTGCCGGTAGGGTTGGTTTCCTGTGAGGTCTCTCTCTTTGGTTTCCAGATGGCCACCTGCTGTTAGCTGCGTCATCAAGAGGTGCTTTCCCTGTGTGTGTGCAGAGAGAGAGACGGACAGACGGACAGAGACACAGAGAGAGACGCACGCAGAGTGTGTCTCTTCCTTTTCGTATGAGGACCCCAGCCCCAGAGGGTTAGGGCCCCACACTTAAGACCTCATTTAGCTTTAATTACTTTCTTTAGGGGCTCATCTCCAAACGCGGCCGCACCGAGGAATATAGGACTTGGGAAAGGGGACGCAATTCGGTCCATAACGCTCGGCCTTAAGCCATCTTGACTCAGGCAAACTCCAGGTAAATGGGCTTATGATAAAAATATAAGGGAAATTCAGGAGAACTTCCTGGTGGAAGCGGCCCTGGGTCCTCAGAAGCTAGTGTGGGATTTATATTCTACGTTTCACCATCGAGGTGACTTAGCTCTTTATTTAGCATCTACGGGAAGCACCCACTTCTTTCTGTCTTCTTTTTCGTTTTTACTGAGACCATTTTCTTGGGGTACGATTGACAGACACAGAGCTGTCCTCATGACAACATGATGAGTTGGGAGTTACGTACGCACCCGTGAAAGGGTCAGCACAATTCATGCCACAGAAATATCCACCACCTCCAACAGTCTCCTCCTACCTTCTTCCTTTTTATTGCATTTCATTTATTTATTTTTTTACGGTAAGAACCCTCAGTTTAAGATCTAACCCTCATAACAAAATGTGAGGTATCAGTACACCGCGAGCTGTAATCACTGGGCTGCACAGCGAATCTCTCGGACACAATCATCTCGTATAACCACAACCGTGCGCTCTGACCGTCGCCTCTCTGTTTCCCCCTCCCCAAGCTCCTGGTAACCATCACTGGGCGCTCCGCTTCTACGAGTTTGACTATTTCAGATTCCTGGTAGAAGCGAGATCATGTAGGATCTGCTCTTCTGAGTCTGGCTAGTTTCACTTGGCATCATGTCCTGCAGGGTCATCCGTGTTTTTGCAAATGGCAGGATTTCCTTCATTTTTGAGGCCGAATAATATCCATCGTATGTAAGCATATGGCACGTTCTCTTTATCCGTGCAGCTGTCAGCGGGGGCTTTTCGGTTCTTCTGCCTTGGCTGTTGTGGTTAGCGCTGCGGTGAAGAGGTCTCTTTGAGATCCTGATTTCCTTTCGTTTGGATCAATATCCAGGAATGGGATTGCTGGATTGTGGTGTTTGTATTTTTAAAGCAAATTTTTTTTAATGTTTATCTGTTTTTGAGAGAGAAAAGAGCGTGAGCGAGGGAGGGGCAGAGAGAGAGGGAGACACAGCATCGGAAGCAGGCTCCAGGCCCTGAGCCATCAGCACAGAGCCTGACACGGGGCTCGAACTCTCCAATCCTGAGCTCGTGACCTGACCCCAAGTCGGGCGCTCAACCGACTGAGCCACCCAGGCGCCCCTGTATTTTTAATGTCTGAGAAACCTCCCTTCTGCTTTCCAGAGTGGCTGTGCCGATATCCACTCCCCCCAACAGTGCGTGGGGGTTCTCTTTCCTCCACATCCTTGCCCGCACTTCCCTCTCGTCTTTTTGGTGAGAGGCAGGCTAACAGGTGTTGGGGGACCCCTCCTGGTTGGGCTATTTGCCCTTTGCTCCTGGCTCGTGGGAGTTCCTTACGGATTTTGGATACTAACCCTTGATCAGAGCCATGATCTGCAAACATTTCCTGCCATTCTCTGGGGTGCCTTTCACGTGGCTGACGATCTTCTCTGCTGTGCGGGAGCTTTCTCGTTTCCTGTGGCAACTTTTCCTTTGGGGGGGCTGTGCCTGGTCTCCCTTCCAATCAGGTTCTTCCTCACCTCCAGCAGGAGGGTTTCCGCGCGCACCCCCCCCCCCCCCCACCCTTCACCGTCTTATCACCTGTTTGTTACCTTAATGGTTCTAAGCTCCCAGGGGCAGGGAGTTTGCCCGGGACACTTTCCACGCTGCTTCACTGTCTCGATTCCAGAATCTCACGGTGCCCAGTAAATTTTGCCGGCTGCACGTGGTCACGGGATCCGGGGGCTGCAACAGCGGTGTGCACGCGGGCACCCCGGAGCCTGGGAGACTACCCGATTCCTTTCATTTGGGGAACCGACAAATACCCGTCGCGTGTTTACCATGGGCTGGCCACTTGCTAGGCTCTGGGGACGCCGCAGGGACAGGAGAGACAAAGCCCCTGCCCTCATGCGGTGGCCTTCTACTGGGGGGGATACAGATGAGACACCAGTCAGCAGAACGAGTAAGTTACAAGAGAATTTTAGAGAGTGACGAGCTCCCTCAAGAAGATCCAAGAGAACCATGCAGAAGAGAGGGGGGCACATAGTTTATTAGGGGAGTGAGTGAGTGAGTGAGTGGATGAATACAAATTAGACGCAAGGCTTCCCTCGTTTTTAATGAAGATAACTTATTGTCAAATTGGCTCACATACAACGCCCAGGGCTCATCCCAACAACTGCCCTCCTCCATGCCCATCACCCATTTTCCCCTCTCCCCGGCCCTCTGATCAACCCTGTTTGTTCTCTGTACTTGAGTCTTTTGGGGCGCCTGGGTGGCCCAGTCGGTTGAGCGTCCGACTTCAGCTCAGGTCGTGATCTCACGGTCCGTGAGTTCGAGCCCCGCGTCGGGCTCTGTGCTGACGGCTCAGAGCCTGGAGCCTGCTTTGGATTCTGTGTCTCCCTCTCTCTCTGGCCCTCCCCTGCTCATGCTCTGTCTGTCTCAAAAATAAATAAAATTATATAAAAAAAAGAGTCTCTTATGGTTTGCCTCCCTCCCTCTCGGTTTGTAACTATTTCTTCCCCTTCCCCTCCCCCAGGCTCTTCTGTTAAGTTTCTCAAGATCCACATATGAGTGAAAACATACGGTATCTGTCCTTCTCTGACTTATTTCACTCAGCACAATACCCTCCAGTTCCATCCACGTTGCTGCAAATGGCAGGATTTCATTCTTCTCATTGCCAAGTAGTATTCCACTGTATATATAAACCACATCTTCATCCATTCATGAGTTGATGGACATTTAGGCTCTTTCCATAATTTGGCTATTGTTGAAAGCACTGCTTGAACATTGGGGTACGTGTGCCCCCTATGCATCAGCACTCCTGTGTCCCTTGGGTAAATCCCTAGTAGACCCAAGGCTTCCTAACTGGAGTTTTCATTTAAGCAATCTATCGGTTTCCTGCAGACACCCTCCTTATGGTCCCACAGCCTTGTGCCGCGTTTTAAGTATCTAGCTTTTATTGGAGTATCACCGTCAGCCAAAGTGAAAATCCCAAGTATGAAGCTTGATAGAAATCTCCCAAGCTGAACACACAGAGTCCAGATCAGGAAGCAGAACGTTATCGGCACTTCAAAAAGTTTCTTTGTGGTCGTTTCTCGAAACTATGAACACCATTCTGACCTGCAGCATTTGCTGGGGGTTTCAACCGTTGGGGAACAAGATATTATAGAGTGGAATGCTAAATAGAGTGATTTTAATACGCGGGGCACGCTTTCGCCAATACGCAGGATCACCACCCGGGACATGCTGCCGAATAACAGGTGTCCGTTCTGTCCTGGCAAACTTGTTAGTGGGATCTGTCTGTCCCCTCTCCTAACACCGGCTTCATCAGGTATACTCCCTCTTTCTGGTTCGAGCGGACAGCCTTTGACAGATTAGGAATTCCAGAGATACTCCCGGAAACCAAATGGCTCAGCACTCAGAGCAAACCTTTCCGCATGCAGGCTGTGCGAGCATCAGAGAGCCGGTGGAGATATTTTACATTTGGTTGATTTCATCGAACATCTCCCTCCCCAACCCTCCAACCCCCCTTTGCTTTTGTTTTGTTTTCATTTTAAAATTTCAACTCTGGGGCGCCTGGGCGGCTCAGTCGGTTAAGCGTCCGACTTCGGCTCAGGTCATGATCTCATGGTCCGTGAGTTCGAGCCCCGCGTCAGGCTCTGTGCTGACAGCTCAGAGCCTGGAGCCTGCTTCAGCTTCTGTGTCTCCCTCTCTCTCTGCCCCTCCCCCACTCGTGCTCTGTCTCTCTGTCTCTCAAAAATAAATAAATGGAAAAATAAAATAAAATAAAATAAAATAAAAAAATAAAATAAAATTTCAACTCAAACCTGTTTTGCCAGGTTTGCAGAAAGATGTTCAAATCAAATCCCACCCCCCCCCACCTCTCTGGGGAAAATTCCTCCCAGTGTTACCGCAAAGGCCACATGACTCGTTTGTTTCCGGGGAGGGTTGGCAGAAGGAAATACACCTTGCTTCCTGAGAAGGGCTCAGGCCCTGCCCTCCAGTCTTAGCCAGAAGCCCTGGGATTAATCTTCCCAAATGACAATTAACAGGTGGGATGTCTTGAAATCCCTGCGGCAAGACCTTTGCGTCTATAAATCTGCAATGGGGCCGATGCTCTGAATTCTTAATCGAGTCTGTTTCCTTTATTAATCTCCAGGAGCGGCAATGATTTATAAGGCGGGCTTCCATGCAGTCCAGAAAATGAAATTCATTTCACAAACTCCAAATCAATTGGCCACGAGACTTTCCTATTTCATGCTCTGCGTCACAATGATCTCTTAACTTGATTGTTCTATTAGTAAGAATTCGCTTAAAAGCCTCTACTGGGTCTCCGTGCCTCACAACAATAATACTCAGCCCTGGCGCAGTGATCACTACGGATCCTGAGACTGGACTTCTAGATCCTTCGATTAAAAAAGGGACGGGGGAGATGAGCTATAAAAGAGGGGGAGGCTAAGAGAACCTTGACTCATCCCGTGCTGAGGTCTCTGAACTAATGGAGACCCGAGGGATCATGGTGGGGGGGGCATTCAAATGCAGGTTTCTGGGTCCCCACCCAAGCCCTGCCGAATCAGAACTTCTGGGAATGGGAAAACGGTTATCTTGAGATCAAGATCCTAGGGATACGGGATCCTCTTTGCCCGTTAAGTAAAGCCAGCTTGTGTGTTCATTCAACAAACGTGTGTCGAGCACCTCGTGGGTGCCGGGCAATGTGGCAGGTGCCTGGGGTGCATGAGCGAACCCGCTAGACGAGCACCCCTAGCTTCGCGGGTAGGGTGACCACTTAATTGTGGAGAATATAATGATAGTGGTTATTAACACTCATTGCCTACGCACTCGAAGGTCTTATTTAACCCCCGGGAAGGCTCTAAGCAGTGGTGACTGCCACCCGCCTCTTAGAGACAGGAAATCGAGAACCAGGAAAGTCAGCTGAAACCCAAGGCCGGTGCTGATCGGAAATGGAGCAGAGAGCGGGACCAGAACGCCGTGGACCGCGTCTGCACCCGCCTCGGGGCGACGATGGCAGAGGACTCAGCGCGCGGCTGCCTGTGCTGTTCATCGGAGGCGGTCTCCACAACCGGACGCACGCACGCGTCCGTCGCCAGCGGGGAATGTTCGGGAAACCCCTCCTGGAGGAGAGAGCGCCGCGGTAGCTCGCAGCCGGGATCAAAGTTCGTTGCACCTTAGAATCGCCTGCAGGGGCCCGGGGGCAGGGGGAGGCGGACGCCGCTGGTTCGCTGGGGGCAGATGCCGAGAGCCCAGAGCCTCGCCAGGTAGTGTTAATGACCTCCGGATAGTCCGGCCCGTATCGGCGCGTTCGCCGGCCGCGGCCCGCTGGGGTTGGGCAAAAGGCCGAGAGGGAGGAACCCACGAGCGCCCTTGGGTGGTGCCCAAGGAGCTTTTGGCTGGTATCAGGAGGGAGCAAAGAACAGGGGCCTGCGGGCCGAGCAAGTGTGAGCTGTGCTAATGGGGGCCGCCTGTTGACCTGCGGGTGGTAATGCTGTCAGGCACGTGATAAAGACGCGATGGCAGGAACCCCCCCGTGTTCACAGAGCGATTTTCTCGGCGTGGGTTCAAAGTGCAAAGCACTGGTGTTAATGCGGAAAGCCTCGGAAGGGCTCCGAGAGGTGGGAGCGTGTGTGTGTGTGTGTGTGTGTGTGTGTGAGATAGGCTGGACGCTGTTGCTGGACGTCTGGCTGCCGCAGCGTGGCACGCCGCTGTCGTCACTGCCATCGACATCAGCATCAACATCTTCACCGTCATCTTGGCTGCCTTCGCCTCTGCTCCGTGGAACCTTCTACCGGCCAAGCTGTGCTGATAGCCCTTCTCGTGCCTGTGTAACGTACAGCGGCCACAAGGGCCCTGCAGGATCTGGCCCCTTGAGTCTCCTCTGCCTACCTCCTTGTTCTCTCTCCAGCCACAGTGATTTCTTGGCTGCGTTTCGTTATAGCAGACATGCTGTCACCTCAGGACCTTTGCACAGGCTGCTCTGTCCGACCTCCCCACCTGCTTACCCCCTCGTTCACCCTCTTCAAGTCCCTGCTCAAAATTGCCTTCTTGGGGGTGGGGGCGGACGGGGGTGTGCCTGGGTAGCTCAGTTGGCTAAGTGTCCGACTTTGGCTCAGGTCATAAGCTCACAGTTGGTAGGTTTGAACCCCGCGTCGGGCTCTGTGCTGACAGCTCAGAGCCCGGAGCCTGCTTCAGATTCTGTGTCTCCCTCCCTCCCTCTCTCTCTGCCCCTCCCCCTCTCGCACTCTGTCTCTGTCTCTCAAAAATAAATAAAAATGTTAAAAAATATTTTAAAACGTTGCCTTCTCAGGGAGACTCATCCTGACTATATCCTATTGAATAATGAACCCTTTTCTTTGCCCCACACTCCTAATTCTGCTACTGTTCTCTACTCTTCCCCACCCACCTGCCCAGAATTACCTTTTAACACTCAAAACAATTTACTTATTTCTTAATGTTTATGATCTCTTTTGCCTTATGGGAATATGAGCTCATGAAGACTGTAAGTTCCATAATGGTGGCTATTTTTATTGGTTTTGTTTCTTTTTCTCGTCCCCAGTGGCTAGCAATGTTCCTGGCAGGTGCAGATATGTTCAGTTATTGTTGAATGTATGATTAATCTAACCCTCAGAGCAATTCTACAAGGTAGAGGTTATTTCATCTCCTTTTATGGAGGAGGGAACTGAGGTTCAGAGAGGTTAGTTCATTAGCCCCAGGTCACACAGGAGAGCTGTTGATTTGAGCATAGCTCTGATTCCGAAGCAGCCCTTGCCTACCACTCTTTGTTGGGTTGAATCGAGCGAGGGGCACAGGGAGGTGGTTCAACTGGCTTACAGTTACTCCTTGAGATGAAGAAAGAATTCATCTTTCTGGAACCCAACCCCACATATTTCCTATTGGCCCAAGCCTCTTCTCATTAGCAGCTGGTATTTGGTATGCCACATAAGCCATGGTGAAGCCAACTGAGCTGGAAATCTAGAAGGATCAGTGTCTTTCAGAGAAGCAGGAAGCAGGGGTAAAACTCTAGGGGAGATGAACCTGTCTTGACGACATCTCATGGGAATCATTGAAATTAGTCCTACCTCTGTGCTTGTCACCACTGAGATCTAGAAAGTTCCATGCAGGAACCTAGAACATTCTATCGCACTTATCTGTTGATGCGCTTTATAGGGGCCCTTTGTCTTCCCTGACTTTTCTTTGAGGGACCCCCCCCCCCCGCCACTCACAGGTCACATGCTGACCCCCACCAGATCCAAAGCTGGGCATGACACTTGGTCTGGCCCATAGGGTGATCCATCCGTGGGCCCCAGTGATTGGTTGGGGGGGCGGGCATAAGACACAAATATGTCCAATGAGAATCAGCTCTGGGACTTTTGAGGGAGCTCTCAAGAAAGAGTTATTCTCTCTCCAGCAGGGAAATCCCATCTGTTGCACCTGTCTGCGACTTCAGCCCCTCCTGCGTGGGAGGCGAGGGGGGGGCATTTTCCAAGCCGTGTGTCCTGCAAAAAGTCAGGGGAGTAAAGGAGCGATGGCAGTCCATCCTGGCCTTTTACATCTTCTTCCTGCACTCCCATCCTGCGGGGCTGGGCACTGACATGCTGCTGACCAGCAGCTGAGAATAGCCTGGCACTGGTCCCAGAGGCTGCCCACCCCCATCGAGGACTCGGAGGACAGAACAATCTATGCCCTGTAGCGGCGCGTTTTCCACCCAGCACCTGATAAGCCGGAGCTGAATTTAACAAAAGCCCATCAGATGGGACACGTTTTCAGGAATAAGACGCTCCTATCAGTCCCGCTGGGGGATGATGGAGACACTGGTGGACTTAATGCACTGCTGGCCCAGACCCAGGCTCTGGCGGTCCATTCCTCTCAAATTCCTCTGTAATCAGCTAAATTAGCCCATTGATAGGGCAGCTCATCAAGGAGCAGCTCGGAGGAGGGAGTGATGGACGGTCACCTTTTCAAGGAGCTCTGGGCCGGGGGATAAATGGCCTATTTACTCATGAGGTTGCAGTTGAGTGCTCTCCCCAGGTCAATAATTTTTCCTTTCTTGCCCTCGCTCTTCCTGGTCTTGGGCAGAAAGAGGCCCATGCCACATCAGGTCTGCCTCCGTCCTGAGCTGGAGTGCGAGGCTGGTGCTTAACCCACTCCTTGCTGCCTGAGCACAGACGTCCCGTCCTCTTAGGAGGGAGATCTCCCCTTTGTAAATACCTCACCTGCCCAACTCGAACGTGAGAGGCCCTCCCCGTAATTAGCGCGCAGGAGGGGAGGCGTTACAAATACTTGGGTCCCTATAACATCTCTCCTATCATGGGGCCCTCCCGCAAGTATTTTCTTTAGACCGGCCAAGTCCTATTTGGGAATGACTGGAACACCAAAGCTAGCTCTCGGGAAGGTTCCAGCATCCGCCTGTCAGAGCCAGAGAGGCTTGAGAGTAATTCCAGGAGCTGGGCCTCAGAACTGCCCGTGCTTGGTGTCATGTAAACAAGCCTTCTTAAAGCTCACTTTTCAAACAGCCCTGTAAGCAGGGATGTCGTCAGGATGCAAACAGACACCTACAGGATAAATGAGGGAAAAAACACGGCTGTCGCAACCGTCCCCTCATCGGGAGCACCGGTTGCTTGGGGCCCCGGGGCCAACGCTTCCAGGGATGGATACGGTACCCGGCTTGAGAATGGCTGCGTTTCTAAACAGCCTATTCAGAGGCGCACGTGACGTGAAGTGGGAGGTCGAAAAGAGTGGCCTTCTTAAGACAGAGATACAGGCAAAGAATTTGAATTAAAGCGTTTCCTGACCTGCATGAGTGAGAGAAAGGAGATTGCCCGCGCCAGACATTGTCTTACAATATGTGTGAAATAAAAATGTGTATCAGGCTCAATTAACAAATTATATAAGCTAAGTAAACACTTGACTTAAAGTTGGTGAACTCAAGGAATGTCCGTGTCCCTTTTAAAGATGATTTTTCGATCTTCCCGTCGGGAAAAGCACGGCTCGCCTTAGATGTGGAGCCCTCTATATTTGGAGTTGCCTTATAGTCAGATGTATACCCAAAGGGTCTTGGTATACAGGAGTAGTTTCGGGAGAGAGCTGGATAATTTTTCTTGTGGTCTGAGATATATATGTGTTCAAACTGTCCCACTGCTTTTCATGTGCTTGGAAAAGCAAGCGAGGAAAAAAAAAAAAAAAAGGCATGCTTGTCTTAGGATAGCATTTCCCCAAGTGAACTCGGTTCTGCGATATGCTTCCTAAGAAAATGATTCCTTGATCAAATAAATTTGGGCAATGCTACACTCAATTGCACCCTCTTGGCGGGGGGGGGGGGGGGGGGGGGGGTCAATGTACTTGGCATAGCAAAGGGAACCTGCTAATCATAATGAAGTTAACCTAGAACTCCCTCAAAAACTACCATACCTTGAAAATCTGTTCTTACAGAACACTTCTTACCATTAGGCAAAACAAAACAATTTGGGAAGCCCGGAACTGGGGCTACCAAAATTTCAAGGGAGGTCACAAATATGAAAGATTGACACTCTTTCTTGGTGTTCTTTAGACAGCAGAGGGTATCTAGGTATTGAATTGACCAGAGTAAAATCTATCTCTTTCCCTCTGACAGAGTACACAGGCTACTACTGTGTGTTTCCGGAAGGCTTAGATTTTGTTGCCAGTTAGACTCAAATTCTGGCTGTTCTGCCATGAGCTGTGTGCTCTCGAGCAAGTGCCTTCGCCTCTCTGAGCTTCAGTGGCCTCCTTCGTAAAAAAGAGAACCAATCGGTGCTCTCCTGGAAGGATTTCTGTGAACGATGAAATGAGATGTACAGAAGTATACAGCATCGTGCCTGACGCTCGTAAGGGCCCAGGCAATGATCTCTGCCGTTTGCGAACAATATTTCTTCTCAAAGCCCATGAACTTTGTTGGCTTGCTCACTTGGCTCAGCTTCACCCTTTCCGCTTGCAGGAACTGAACTGAAAAAAAGGGAATGTGGGGATTAGGAAATTAGGGTGGACCTTACTGCCGAGGTATGCACGCAAATGGCCTGCTGATTCCCACCTGAGAGAATCAGGGAGACTCACTTCCTGTTTTCCACCCCATGGGGGAGACTCACTTCCTGTTTTCACCCTACAGGGGCGACCTGCCCCTGGGAGCGCGGCCATAGCCTAAGGAACTCACCGGAAATGAGGCTGTCGGAAAGTTCCCAATTCATGTGATTCCTTTCAGGAGACCAGTCAGTTTTGTTTATTAAAACAACAACAACAACAACAACAGCAGCAACAACAACACTTTATCGCATTTTAATGACAAGAACCAAATGTACGCATTGCAGAAATTCAAATATGATAAATGTTTGGTAAACAGGGAGAGCCTTCCTTTCATCGGTACCATTGTCCATAAGCGAACACTAAGAACTTCTTCAGGTTTCTATATGGGTCTTTTTTATATAATAACAACAATAGTAACAAGCATTTTTTGAGTGCTTAATGTGTGCCAAGCAAATGAAAACTCTTTCCACGCATTCTCTCACTTCACCCCTCACCCCCGACCATTGTGGATGGTGTGGGTATTAGGGTATCACCTTATTTTACAATTGAGGCAACTGGGGTTCAGAGACGTTGAGAAAACCCGGGGCCACAGAGGGAGCAGCCAGCGGGGCTGGGGTGTGAACTCCAGTTGGTTCCGCGAGGGTCCACGTACTTAGTCATTAACACAGGTGCACGCGCCCAACCCACCCTCCCCCCCCTACAATTTCTATTGCTGTATAAGGATCACGTTATCCCCAGTGGTCTGCAACGCTTCGACGGGACCTATAGCTCTCATTGCTTCTTTTTAACAGCTGCCTAGATTCCATTATGGGGATGAACATAATTTATTTAACCAGTTCCCTGCTGACGGGCGTGTTGTCCATTTGCCACTCTGCCCTGTCCCTGCTCGGCCCCAGAAGGGCTGGGCTTCCTCCAGGGCTCGGGCTTTAACAGCAAGATCAGCATAGTGTCTCCATCAATCTGAGCTAGCAGTCTTTAAAAATACATAACCCAAAAAATAAGGCTCCATTAAACAAACTTATAAAATATGAATGGGTTGCTCACTGCTGCCCCTTTGCCCAAGAGCAATCCCCTCGCCCCTGAAGAAAGTGAAGCTTCTCAGCTCTCTCCATGTATTGACGAGAGGGGTGTCGCGCTATCAAGGTGTGGGGGCTTGAGTCCAGTGCGATTGTGACCCTCAAATGGAAAGGGCCCGGGTAATCTGCGGAACCACACAGCACAGCTCGGCGTGCCTCAGTGCTCCTGGGTGCGCTGTGTGTTCAAATCACACACTAACCCAAAATGTGGTCAGAGCAGCTCTTCGGAAAGCAATGAATTGCCCGGGCGCCTGTGCAGAAGTAGGGTTGCTTTAGGACTAAGGCCGTGGACATGAAGCCAGACTGCCCGGTTTGGAGCCCTGCTGGGGCTCTGCCGTGCGTGATCTTGGGCAAGTCGCTTAACCTCTCCGTGCCTCGGTTTCCTCGTCTAGAAAATGATGATAGTAACAGTCCCTACCTCGTGGGACGATTGGGGGATTGCGTGAGTTCGAACAAGTAAGACAGAAGGCACCTGTGCACAGTTAGTATGACCCCTGGGCTGGCTGGTTTCCTTCTTAGGTTTGTGCGCACTATTTAAGATCTTTTAGAATTATGCAATTAACACACGGTCACTGCAACGAGAACAGGAAACCACACCTTTGCTCCCTCAGTCATCTGGAACCTCACCATCTAGAAGAAGCCACTGTGAACATTTTGGTGTGCAGCACTCCAAACATTTTCCTTTGTGGACAGTGTTCCTTTGCACACTCTCTCTTTTGCACGCCCACACGTACCCCCACATTCACATTAAATATATGTTGTAATTATATAAAACTTACAGCTCATGCACTCCTTTATAACTCCGTTCCTCCACTTAAAACAGTTTTTAACATTTATTTTTGAGAGAGAGGGAGAGAGAGGGAGAGGAGGGGGTGCAGAGAGAGAGAGGGAGACACAGAATCCGAAGCAGGCTCCAGGCTCTGAGCTGTCAGCACAGAGCCCTACATGGGGCTCAAACTCACAAGTGGTGAGATCATGACCTGACCTGAAGTCAGACGCCTAACCGACTGAGTCCCCCAGGAGCCCCGTAATCTCTTCTTCTAAGGACACCAGTCATATTAGATTAGGACGCACCCTAATGACCTCGTTGTAACTTAATCACCTCTACAAAGACCTTGTCCCTACTGTCACATTCTCAGATACTGAAGCTTAGGAATTCAGTATATGAATTTGGGGATGATACCACCCGGCTCACAATACCCATCATTGGGTCGTTAATCACAAATACACAGGGATCACAAGTACATTTTGCTGGTGTGATGACTGATCAGCTGGTATTGGCAGCCTGGAAGGGTCGGTGTCTCAAAAGATTCTGAGATCCCATCTGGGCACAGTGGGAAAGACCAAGATGATGTCTTCTGTAGGTGGAGACCGAGGGAGCGTTGACACATACACGGCGGGTTGTCCTTTTGCCTGAACCCAACTTGAGCTGATTTGTGATGTGGTCTTAGCCCATCGCATCACAGAGAGCGAGGCCATGTGGTAGGCATGCCTGGAAATGGGACTTTGCCCACAAATAGTTCACTCCCATTCTGACCACCAAGGTGATAATGATGGACGTGGTTGGGTCCATGAGGCTGACATTCCTGGCCCGGTACCTCTCAGCTCAGAAGAATCACCTGCCATTGGCTTGACTGAAAGGATCCACTGTTTTGAGATCATTTGGCCCCAGGGCCCGATGTTCATTCTGCTGCCGCATTGGTAAGTGAGGTCTGCTTCGGGTCAAGGAAATAGAATAGACAACCTTCCCTGGCTTACAGTTTCTTTTTGAGAAACCCTAATTCATCAGGGTTTTTATTACATCCTTGCAGGGATTTGGGGACGAGCAAGAAAAAAAACTTGTAGGCCTAGCCTTCTGTATCATTAATTCTTACTTCCTTTCTTATTTTCATTAATTCAACAAATATTTATTGAGAGCTTAATGTGCAAAGCATTATAGCCCATTTAAGAAGTGCAGGAAATGAGGCAGAGGAAAGGTTAGGACCTCTCTCTTGTATTTGATGGTTAGTCCATTTTTCTTGACTCCCGTTCCATTAATCTTTCTCTTCTTCTCTTGTCCAGAAATGTTGCTATCTTAGAGACACCAGGGAGACCCTGGCACTGGGAAGAGTGAGACAACATGTCAGCATCAGGGGAAGGTCCTAGCGATGGAATTTAGTGCCCTCGTTACTCAGATGGTAAAATGGAGCTTGCGAGAAATTCAGTGATTTGTCGAGGTCAGACAAGTTGCCGGTGGCCGAGGGCGGGCCAGGAGCCAGGCATCCTGATCCTTGGCTTGATCTCATTTGGGGGCACCCCAAATCTGGCCCGTTAGGTATCTTGCAAGTTTCAGATGTGTACAAATCGGGTCCCACTTCATTAGCGTTTGTAAAGAAGAGTTACACTTGGAACCTCTCCAACCTAAAGGTAAGTGCCATTCACCTGAAATGCTTCCACGTGGTTTTTCAGAACGGATGAACCAATTCCCTAATTTATATCCCTCTCACCTATGAAGAAGAACATCTGGTTCACCTCCTCTCCATTCTTACGGGATGTAGCCATCCACACGAAAAGCAAACCACGGACACAAAGTCTTCCTAATTCAGTACGGGAGAAATGACATCAGGGCTGTTTCCATTCTTACTTCTTTGACTTACAGTGTGGTTAGGCATTTTCTGAGATGTTAATTGCCTATAGATACTTATTCTGTTTTGAGTTGCATATTCATGTTTTTTGTTTGTTCTCCTATGATGGGATTTTTATTTTTCTTATTCATTTGCAAGGATGCTTTACATAGGAATATGATCACTATTTTTATGGTTAAAGTGTCAGCTTCCTGGATGCTGCAAACGTTTCAGCATCATTTTTTTACACATGATCAAGATGCTTTCTTAGTTTTAATCTTTTCTGTCTAGGTGATTATTCCACCAACTGTCTTTCTCCTAATTTTGTGTGTTTTGCTTATTTTTTTCTTGATTAGACCCTTTGGGGTCTTGTATCCTTGTTTTGGACTTTTAAAATCCAAATTTCCTCCCCCCCTTTGTTAATTGTTCTTTGTATTTTTCCTGTGGTTTGTTATTCTTTTCTAACTTTAGGGGGTTGATACTCAACTCACTTATCTGTATCCTTTTATTTTATTTATTCACTAAAAAATTTTTTTTAACATTTATTCATCTTTGAGAGACAGAGCATGAGCAGGGAAGGGGCAGAGAGAGGGCAACACAGAATCTGAAGCAGGCTCCAGGCTCCAAGCTGTCAGCACAGAGCCCGACGCAGGGCTCGAACCCACGAACCACGAGATCGTGACCTGAGCTGAAGTCGGACGCTCAACTGACAGAGCCACCCAGGCGCCCCATTTTGTATTCTGTTAAATACAACAATGGTAACATTTAATACTATGACTCGCACTTCTGATTACAGCTTTGGGCACATCCCATGTGATTTAAAAAACACACATTGTTCTCATTATCATTTTCCTTTTGGTAATGGTTGGTTTTGATTTCCTCTTTGTCCCAAGTTCCTTGGGAGCATGGTTTTAAATTTCCAAGTGGTCAAAGTTTTTAAAAAACACTTACAGCAATATCTAGTTGTATTACCTTTTGATCGGACAATTCAGTTCTGAGCAACTGTTTGACGCTTGACATCTTGAGTACAGATACTCACGTATCTAACACAGGTCCGAGAATGTCTCTGCTCTTTGGGAAGCTTGAAGTCAGAAAGGCCTCTGACCCAGGATGCAGTTGAAACAGCCACAATTGCCAGAGGGTTCCTGTTTGTAGCCCTGATATGGGTTATAGTGATGGCTTAGATGGATGGTTAGATAGAGAAGAGTTAGGAGGACAGCTTTAGAATCTGCTTTTCTTATCCACCCCTCATATATATTTTAAATAGGGAAGTTACCTGATGATATCAGAGGCTAGAATTCTCTCTCTTTAGGCAAAGTCTGAATGATACAGAACATAATGTCCCCTCATTGCTTATGCTACTTCATCCAGAGAGCGTTCCAGAACTGAGTACATTTCTTGGGGGTTTTACCATACCTTGTGCTCGGTTCCCACTACCTCCTAGAAGAACTTTTGGTCCAACTGATTATTTGCTACCCATAAAGCTGAGTTTCAAGAGGGAGCCTAGCCCCTTGGCCGAAACTACATTCTTAATTCACTGGAAACGCATGTTGTTGAACCATGGATTTTCATTTGAAGAACAAAAGTGTTGCCCATTATAGAGTCCACTTAAAAAAATAGAGCAAGGGAGAGATTTTTATTTCCATATGGATTATGTTAAGGGCTGTGTGTGTGTGTGTGTGTGTGAATGTGTATGTATACATAAGAAAGAGAAATGGCCCTATTATGGGAAGCCTCATTAAAGAGGCCTGGAAAAGGTTAGTCCATTTGCAGACTGTACATCTTAATCTCTCCACACGGCACACTAACCTGGAAGGGGAGAGAGAATCTATGGCCAGAGAGACCTTGGCTTCGGTCCAAGTGCTGGCTCAAGTAGACCTTGCCTTTTCCCGCCGGCTACCCCTCATTAGCACTCTCTATTAACCTACAGAAACCGTTCTCCCAAGGGGCTCCAGGAAATGGGGGGACGTGCAAGCCAGTTCCGAGTGGGGGAGACCCAAGTCTTTCCTCTGGCTGCTGCTCATTTGCTGGCAGGTGCATTTGGGGTTTGGGCCCCTGGAAATTGGGGAGAGGAAACCAGGAGCGTGCTATAGCTTAAAGCAGTGCTGATAGGTTGAGCGGCCTTTCACCTGTTGCTGGCTGGTTCTCATCTGTGTTAACAGTTTCCAACTGGCCTCATTATTGGAGAAACTGGAGGCCTCTGGATAAGGGCCCTTAAGCTGGTTCTGCACAGGCCCCCAGATCCCCTCGAGGCCTTTTGTAGGTCCCATGTCACAACGCAGAGGAGTGGGAAAGAGGCGTGAGCTGGCTTTCGGCTGGAGTCTTTACCCAAAGTAAAGCAAACTGTGACTGGTTACTCACCCTTCCCAGCCTCAGTTTCCCGATGTGAAATGTGTGTGCGGATGTCGGGGGGTGTGGGAGGTGGAAACAGCAATTCCACCTACTTCTAAAGTCATGAGGATTAAGGAGAGAAGGAAGACCGCCAATGTTCATTTTTATTTATTTTGTATATGGCGGGTCAGGCTTGGGACTGGTGCTTTCATGGAGATGCTCAGAACATTACGCATTTCCCTTCCCACCCTTCCCCCTGCAGTGGAGCCCACTCCCTTGTCCCCTTCTCCATCTTCCCACCAATCCGTACCAGGCATTCTCGTCCTCCATCACCCAGGCCCTTGCTCCCCCAAAGTGTGGTCCATGGACCAGGACCACTGGAAACAGCTGGAAGCTTGTTAGACACGCAGAATCCCTGGCCTGGCCCAGATCTACTGAATCAGATGCTGCATTTTGGTCTCCAGGTGACTCTTGTGCATGGTAAGGTCATCGGTGTTGCCCAACAGACGCTTTTTCACTGTGGGTGTGTAACATCCAGGAAACTCTTACTGAGTAGAGTTGTAAAGGTTTAGGCACAAAGGGGACGCTGTTCTGGATACACATGTTCTCTCTTTGTCACTACTCTTTTAAGTTTTTCATGTTATTTCTGAGTACATCAAGAGGAGAGACTCTATTTGGAGCCTCTATGTCCTTAACACCTTGTAAAAGGCGCCTGAATCTGCAGACAATAGCAGAGATAGCTGCCCAAGGCAAGGCTAAAAATGTTTCTGGCAACCGAAGACAATTAAATCCGGAGGAAGTGGGGAGGGAGTGGTTGGGAGTGTGTGAGCTTGAGAGTCCTACATCCAGATGTTTTCCTAAATATCTGGTCTTCCCAGTGAAAAGTAAGTGCCTTGATAGAGCAAAGCTTGTGTTCAAAGCTTCAGTCTCCAGCCCCCGAGGAGGCACAACATGTGGTCCAACATTTATTGCCTCAACCTGGATTTTGCATATTAGAGCGGGAAGGTGTCATTGAGACAGTCAATGGGAAGAAGCACATTGCAAATACCCTCCTCTCCTCCATACCTGTGCCCTGGGCAGGCATCGCTAATCAATTATCACATTCTCTTACAATGAGCTCAGACTTGGGTACAGCACAATAGCCCATCACCAACCGATCAGAACCGCCTTGGCCTGCATCAGCATAGCTGGCCTCAGTCTTCTAGAGCTGAGCGCCAGAGATGGCTGGCTGGCAGGTTGGTTTCCGAACAACCTGGTTGCACGTTCCCACGAGCTAAGACTCGGTAATGGTGACAGATTTAATGAGGAACATAAAATCACTTTGATTTTGGGGAGAGAGCGAACTTGGCTCCTTGGGTATGGAATTGGAGACAGGAATGCTCTCGATAATTGGTTCCATTAGCAGAGATGGAACACTGCATCTGCCCTTTTTTGTTGTTCCAGCACCCAGCACCTTATTTTCCTTTGGGGAAAACCCCACTCTTGGGTCCAGCAGTTCAGGCAAGATAGATTACATCTCTCTAGTCCAGAGGCTGGTATGTCATCAGTCAGGGCGCTGCATCCCTCTGGCCTTAGCGATTGGTTCCACAGCAAGTGCATGGCCAATCAGAGCACCCCACCCCTCTGGCCTCAGCGATTGGTTCCACAGCAAGTGCATGGCCAATCAGAGCACCCCACCCCTCTGGCCTCAGCGATTGGTTCCACAGCAAGGGCGTGACCAATCAGAGCACTCCACCCCTCTGGCCTCAGCGATTGGGTCACAGGCGGGCATGTGACCCAAGCCACATTTGTTAGACTAGTTTACAAGGTTTAGTCCCAATTTGAAGAGGGACGAGGGTAAGTCTTTGACTTGGTAGCAAATTGCTGACCCTGGAACAGGTGACCTGCCACTTGGGCTAGGTCACACTTCAGCACTCACCACTAAAGAAATGGCATCCTTTAGGGCTGGTGCATGTGCTTGTACCTAGTTGGGTAGCATAAGCTATAGGCTAACCTGCCCATTTCACCAGCTACTGCTTATTTAAATCAGGTGTATTGTGTCCATATGCTTTATTCTGTTGGTCCAGTTTTTAAACGATGCCGCCTCCTAGGAGATCCATGGATGGATGCTAAGACAAGCGGGCCAGAGTTTGAGAAGCAGGATATTTGTGCGATCTCAACTCGTGTATCTTCCCCGAGACATTTATTAACTAACAACAGTACACAGTAACTTTACAGTGGAGAATCCTGGAGACAACTGGCAGTGAACAAAGGGAACATCACTAGTAATGAGCCATCCCAACCTGTCACACTTCTTGTCATGATGCCCCGAAAAGGGTGCCGTGTGATTTCTGTGGCATTCTTGCCCCAGATGCAAAACCTCCATCCAATCATGAGAAGAGTCAATAAATCCAAATGGTGGAGGGGGGGGGGGATATTCTACCAAAAAACCCCAGCCAGTTCTCTTTAAAAATGTCACGAAAGATCAAAACAGACAGTGGGATTGTCGCATATTGAAGAGCATTAAAGAGGCATGTTAACAAATGTCATGACCCCTGGTTGCATCCTGGAACAGAAACAACAAAAAAGTGAAAACCTGGAGAAATCCAAATAAAACCTGTAGATTCGTTGGTAGTATCGTACGAATGTTAATTTCCTGGTTTTGATCACCGGACCTTGGTCGTGTAAGATTTAACATTTGAAGCCCGGTGAAGGGTACGTGGGAACCCTCTGTACTATTCTCACAATTTTTCTGTGAGTCTGAAGCTATTTAAAAATAAAAAGTAAAAAACAAACCAAAAACCCTGATGCCACATCTTTATTTATTTATAGGCCAAGAATGTGGAAAGCTGGCATTTTCACACACTGCCGGTGGGGTGACAGATTGAGAAGCAGATCTAAAAGAGTGAACAATATGTATCCAAAGCCTTAAACATGTGAGCCCCTTCGGCCCAGCAATCACATTTTTAGGAAGTGACTCAAAAAAAGAAAAACCCGACAAAACCAAACAAAGAGTCGGGCAAGGGTGCAAAGCATGAACGAAGATGTTCACTGCTGTGTTGTTTATAAATATTGAACAATCGGAAACAGCCTTCACCGTCAGTACTGGGAATGAGATAGATAAATTACAGCAAATCCGAACAATGAAATATTGGGCAGCTACTCGGAAAACTGAGGTAGGTATGTTTATATGGCCAGGGAGAGAGGCCGATCTGTTTAAGTGAAAAATGTAGGTAACAAAATAATATATGTAGCATAATCTCACTTATCTAAAAAAAAAAAAAAAGCCATAAAAAGGCTGGAAGTGTATAGCAAACTGGCAATTACAGATTTCCGTGAGAAGTGAGATTAAGGGGACAGTTTTATTTTCTCTGTATTTGGATTTTAACAGTCATCAGATATATAATATTATAATGTATCAGATATTATGTATATATCATATACGTATTATGTATTATGGGAAAAATGGAGATATGCATTTCTGAGCAGTGGAGACACGGAAAACTAGTGGGAATAAATGAGGCCAATCCTTCCCTTTGCTCCCCGCACCAACAGGGCTTTCCATGTGTGATTCCAGACTTATCAAGCCCTCATCTGTCTCCATCAGCTACGGTCACGAGCCCGGCCAATGACAGGTAATAAGCCTGCTAGAAAAGTTGCAGAATTGCAGGTGCCTTCTGCTGACCGTGAACTCAGAGCGAAGGTTAAGGTGTGGGTCTGTCTGGGTAATCTGGGAAGTGGTCTGGCCCCCTTGGGGGGGGTGGGCTCCTGAAAGTTCGAGAACTTCCCTGGGGAGCTTCTCGCAGAGCCCCCAGTGGGGACTCCAGAACCAGAGTGGGGAAGGAGGAGGGCATTCAGAGGGTAGGGAAGGACGCAGTCTCCGGGGAAGGACCACCCTCCCTCTTACTGTCCACGGGGAGACAGTGACTTGGAACTACGACTCTCTGACTCGAGACTCAATATTGCATTTTAAATACCAAATACGGCGATGAGCGTAGAGAAAGAAGGTGACCAGTAATAATTGGATAAATTGGTTGGAATATGTCAGTTTCTGGGCCTTTCTAGGTGGGGTGTTCTAGGTTTGACTTCCAAGCTGGAAAAGACTGCCTTCTTAAAATTTGAGTTTCTTCGGGGGCCCCCTGGGTGGTTCAGTCGGTTAAGCATCTGACTCTTGGTTTCAGCTCAGGTCATGATCTCATGTCTTCACGGGTTTGAGCCCTGCATCGGGTTCTGCGCTGGCAACGTGGAGCCTGATTGGGATTCTCTCTCTCTCCTTGCTCTCTGCCCCTCCCCACTCGCCCTGTCTCTGTCTCTCAAAATAAACTTTAACTACCACCTCCCTCAAAGTATGAAAGTTTCTTAAATTTCTCCCCAGAACAATCCCTTAAGGGTAAGGGCAGTGTGGTTTTCTGGGCATTCACAGTGTATATAATTTGATGGGCGCTTGTTAATAATTTTTTTTAATTTTTTTTTAACGTTTATTTATGTTTGAGACAGAGAGAGACAGAGCATGAACAGGGGAGGGGCAGAGAGAGAAGGAGACACAGAATCGGAAGCAGGTTCCAGGCTCTGAGCCATCAGCCCAGAGCCTGACACGGGGCTCGAACTCACGGACCGCGAGATCGTGACCTGAGCTGAAGTCGGATGCTTTTGTTAATAATTTGAACACAAAACTAGGAATGCAAAATTGCTAGGGCCTTGCCAGAAGCACGAGGGGGTGTGTGTGTCCCTATACAACTGTGCCATGCAAAGTAGGCCCACGAATGAAAGGCACACAAAGACATGTCGCCTCTGTATATAGTCTGGATGTTTGTCGATTCACTGATGAATGGATAAAAATGACCGAAGAGTGGTTTTGGTCCTTCTCCCCGCCTTCCCTGTTTTTCTGGGATCACTTGTCCACTTGAAAGGCCCTGTGGAAAGTCTGTCTGCCTGGCTGGGTGCTGAGCACACAGGAGAGAAGGCAGCATTAAAGGCTTCTGGCTGCATAGAGCCCATGGCCAAGTAGGGAGATGGGGCGCGCAAGGAGGCAATGACAGTGCAGGGTGGTCAGTGCAGTGGGGGGGGAGGGGGGGCTGGAGAGCAGGGGGAGGGGCGTCCAACCTGATGGTGGGAGGGGGGCTTCCTGGAGTGATCTCTGGGCTGACAAGCTGCTTCATGGAGAAGGTGAGGGTGGGGTGGGCAGGTGAAGCGTCCCAGGCAGATGGGAGATGAAGACCTAAGCAGGGGAACTTGCCCCGGACTCGCCTGTGGGCCGTGAGCGGAAATCAATGGTCCCTCCCGGGCTTTGCTTTTTCCACACTGATGCCTTCTCCCCCCGGCTCTGTCTCTCCTTCCTTCGCTCCCTTCCCTCTGCCCTGACACCTTTCCCCACCTCCTCCACCCCAGATCTCAGAATGAGAGCTGGAGAACTCGCTCAGGCAGGAAACAGTGACCCTCGGTGACGGGGAAACATAGCAGCTTGAGTGCTGGGCCCAGCCTGATGCTAATTCTCCAGGGAAGCCAACAAAGACCCCACATCTTAGCTCAGGCTGTGCCCCCTGCCTGGAAAGGCCATGTTCTGCTTTGTATTCAAATCTGTCCCCACCTTTAACATAAAGGCCACCTCCTTTGTGATGCCTCCAATTCTCTGCTTTCCCAGGTAGAGCTAACTTGCTGTTCCCCTGTCTCCCCATCCCTTCTGAACCCGAAATGTATCTAGCACTTAAAGTTCATTCTGTCGTGTATGAAAATGGCAGAGTGCGCTGGTTAGGAGCTCAGGCCTCGGAGTCAGATGCATGTGGAGTCCCACGCTGGCTCTCGTATTTGCTGTGTGACTTCAGGCTGGTTGCTTGACTCCTCTGAGCATCACTCTCCTCCTTAAACAGAACACACTTTGTAGAGAGGTGCCTTGTGTGGAGCATTGGGTGCCGGGCTTGGCATAAAGCAACAGCCTGGGCATTAGAAACAGCCGCCATCAACGGGTTGATGTATCTCTCTCCCTCACTGTGGGCCTCTGACAACAGGTCTCTTACCCTCAGTCACTGCTGCGTGATGATCAGGGCCGATAAATATTTACCGAAGCAAATCCAAAAAGTGTCTTCCTTCCCTAGAAAAAATTCTCCAGCAGCCTGCCTGGGGGGCCTGCCACAGACTCCTTATTTCCTCATTTAGTGAGGAATTGAACTATTTATTGAATACGGGGTTCTAAGGATTTGGGGGTACACAGCCTGGCCGCATGGAGATTATATTCTAGGGGAAAAGGCTGGTATTAAAGTAAGGACCTAAGCAATTATTTATTATTTATTTTTATTTTTTTAAGTTTATTCATTTAGAGAGAGAGAGAGAGAGAGAGAGAGCAGGGGAGGGGCAGAGAGAGGGAGAGAGAGAGAATCCCAAGCAGGTTCTGCACAGGCAGCTCAGAGTCCAATGTGGGGCTCAAACTCACGGATGGTGAGATCATAACCTGAGCTGAAATCGAGAGTCGGGTGCTTAAAACTGAGCCCCCCCAGGAGCCCCCCAAGCAATTATTTAAATACAATTGCGATAAGTTCCAAGAAGTACAGGCACAGGGACCATTGAAGTGTATAAAAGGGGGCCCTTCATCTACTCTGGGAAGGGGGTGGTCAGTGAAGGGTTCCCTGAGGAAGGGAGGTTAGATGTATCTGGAAGATGCATAGGAGTTAAATGAGGGGAGGACTTTCTAGGCAGAAGGAATGGCTCGTGCAAAGATCCTGGGGTAGACAGGAGCATGCAATGTTAGAGAAAAGGAAGGAAGGGCAATAATGTAGCTGGAGTCCAAGGACAAAAGACAGTGCAGGGTGGATGGGACCAGAGAGGTGGCCAGGAGCAAGACCACTGTTGGCCGCGGTGAGGAATCTGGACTTTTTTCTGGGGATGGGGCCTGAATGGGCCCTGGGGTGCCTTCAGAAGCTCTGAGAATTCTGGAATGCCCCGGCCCCTCTCCCACCTGGGGCTTATCAGAGAAACGTCCAGGCATGGGAATTCCCATGTAAGGCCCAGGATGTGGCCAGATCATCACCCAGCCCCCCTTGGATAACAGGAGCCACAGAGTCACAGAGAGGGGAGCAGAGGCGGGAGAAGTGACCAAGACTGGCGGGAATTTCCACAGCTTCACATGCCAAGGAAAGGCCAAACCACAGACAAGGGTGCCAGCGTGGGAAAGGAAAGGACATCGTAGAGAAGCAGGGACAGTGAGCTCCACTGAAATCCTTGCCATGTACCAGACAAGTCATTGAACTTGTCTAAACCTTGGTTACTACCTCTGTAAAATGGGTATAAGAACAAGGGACTTCTAGGAAGTTAACTGAGATGAAATACACGTTCAGCACGATGTCTGGTGCTCAGTGTGTGCCCAGTTCTCCCCCAGCCGGGGGATGCAGTTCGCCTTCCAAGAAAAAACCACGAATGTCAGGCTGTGGTGGGCTGATGTCGTCTTCCTGGTGTTGCTGTTAATATTTATCCGTAAGCACCATTTCCATTTCTATCAGCTACGTTTCAGAGAATATCTTTAAAGCTTTGATCAATGAAAGAAGAATCTCCATAGCGGTTGGAATGTGGCATCATATGCTGCTGGTGTAGAAGAGAGTTTCCTTCCTGGGAAAGCTCTCCTTGTAGCCTCAGAAGTGTTCTCTGCTCACTCCAATCCCTGACCTTGTGCTGTGTTGCCTCTGCCCGAAATACCCTTTCCTTCTCCGTCGGTCCAAATTCCACTAGTCTTTCGGACTCGCTTCAATCACACAACCTTCCTGAAGCCTCTAAATGCGCGCCTAGGTCGGAAAGATGAGTCTTTCCTCATAGCTGCAAAATGGCTGCAGGGGCTCCAGACCTCACATCCTCTCGGCTTCACAGAGCTTTGAGCTTCATTGACCTGACTGGGGTCAAATTTTATCTGTGAGCCGATCCTAGTGCCCAGGGCATGCACAGCGTGATTAGCTTAGACTAACGATTGGCAAAATTTTTCTTAGAGAGCCAGATAGTAAATATTTTAGGCTGTAAGCCATATAGTCTCCATTGCAACTATCACCTCTGCTGTTATAGCATGAAAAAAGTCATAAGCCGTATGTAAATGAATGGCCACAGCTGTGTCAATAAAACTTTATTTACAAAAGCAGGGGACCGACCGGCTTCGGTTTGCTGACTCCTGGTTTAGACCAATTCAAAATCCCATCCCTGCAATCGGATGGAGACAAACCAGATAGCCCAAGTGTGCAAAGAGTGCGCAAAGGAAATTCAGGGTGCTGTTTTACGACAAGAAAAGGCAGAACAAAGCAACTTTTTGGCTACAAGGATCGTAGCCGAATAAGGGTCTCCAAGCCGTCACTTGATCTCTTTCAGGGCACTTAAGAAAGGAACCAGGTTTGTGGGCTTAGAGAACTGCCTTATTCCCAGGCCCCCCCCCCCCCACTTCATGGGGAGCGGGCAGTGGGCTGGGAAATGATCTCATTTATGCGTATCCTATATCTTTCCGACACACTTTCAGATTTATGACCTCGAGGCCTTCCCGCCAGGCGAGAAGGTCAAGCACAGCATCGTCCTCGTTCTTACAGGTGCGGACACTTGATTTCTAGGTGTGGAACGGGAAGCCGTGAAGACAGAAGCCGTGGTTTTTCAATATTGGACCTAGAAGCTTAGTAGTCGTGCTACGAATACGCGTCCGTGCCCCTGCGTCCCGCGCCGTCCTCCCGGCAGACATCAACAATCCATCACCGCACTCTTTCCCGCTGAGCTCAGAGGGGTCTCAGAATCCTTGCGGCAACAGGGCTCGAGGCGGCCGCTCCCAACCGGTCAGGGCTAGCGCCCGAGGGGAGACACTTCTGCCGTGTTGAGTTGACCAGGCACTACTTGTGGGTTCACCCGGCTACTTGACACCCCCACTTGCAGCTGTTACTTTAGTGCTTATTATCAACCAGGAGCCAGGCTTGTCTCCTTGATCTCTGCCTCAGCCCTGGGGGACCCGGTGGACACTTCCCCGTGAGCACAGACACAGCTCGCATGGGCAGTCTCAAGGAGCCACTCCCGGTACGTTCGTCCCAGGGCCTCCTCTGACGTCCCGAGAGCCTGCTGGGTGGCACCCAGGCTCTGTTGAGAAGTGCAGGGATTTAACCAACAGATGATGAGAGCCACTGAACAAATACCCCAGCCTCCTGTCCCCTGGGGGACTGGTTCCAGGACACATTCTGTACCGTTCTCAGGAGGTCCCTGTAAAATCAAGACCCTGGTGCCTATGGCAGAGACCTTGATAATACACTCCTTAAAAAGGCTTTTGGGGCACCTGGGTGGCTCAGTCGGTGAAGCGTCCCACTTCGGCTCAGGTCATGATCTCACGGTTCACGGGTTCGAGCCCCGCGCTGGGCTCTGTTCACAGCTCGGAGCCTGGAGCCCGCTTTGGACTCTGTGTCTCCCTCTCTCTCTGCTCTTTCCTCTCTCATGCTCTGTCTCTCAAAAATAAAGGAACATTGAAAAAAAAAACTTTAAGGCTTTTTTTTTTCCCCTTCCTCATCTGCTCACTCCTACTCCTTGGGATTACGTTCCAAAAAAATGTACGCCCGCAAGTTCATAACTTAGGCCCTGCTTTTCAGGAGAACATTCCGGGATAGCTAGAACAATTAGGACATCAACTAGGTCAACCACGGGTCTCCATTTTATCTATCAGAAAACCAACTCAAGCATTCAGGTGACTTCCCCAAGGTCACCCAGCTGGTTTTTCTGATTCTGGAGTTCATGGTCTCACCCATCAGGCAGTATTGCTCTACCAACGGGACTTTAGATCACAGACGGGCACCGAGCAATCGTGTTCTGGTACATTCAGTGCTACACTTTGGTCGGTGAAAGAAGCTAATTGGGTTTGACAGAGAGGAAGAGATCCAGTTTTCCGTGCTAAAAATAGCCTTCTTTTCGGTCATCCCCTTCAGGAACAACCACGTTCACCCGGGGAAACACCACCAATGCTTCAGAGTTTCTAGGTAAGTAAAGCACCCCCATTAAATCAAATCCTGTGAGAAGAATATGGTAAAGATAAGCATTTGAAAGCCCACAAGATGGAAACAATTGGCAGGTATCTCTCTGTCTTTTATTATAGCAGCTTCAATCCGTAGGTTCGGAAGGGTACAGGATGTGGCAAAAGGATGGTCCTTAAGGTATCATGGGAAATTCCTGGCTTGCTGAGTGGACGCTGAAAAGTGGGCCTTTTATTGACTTTTCAGTCCCCATTGCAAGCCTGCTTGGTCAGAGGCCAGCACGGCCGGATCCTCTTTTGCATGGTCAGTAGCTGCCCGTTTGCAACTCTTCTGAAAAGGAAGAGGGACCTTAGGAGTGTGGACTAAAAGAGCCATGACCTAAAATTCCTTCCGGTTGCACAGACCCTTGGAGATGGGAGGCAACCGGCAGGACCTGAATCCAAAATCCAGGGAGAATGGCCCTGCGAAGGGTTGCCTGGTCTGAGGCTGAAGTTGGATGCTTGCCAGTTTCTCAGGGTGAGTTACACGCCCCCACCCCCCAAGCAGGAGACAGACCATTCCCCGAACCTACTCATATCCCTGTCTTTCCAGCTGACTGTAAAAGCCAGTGGGTGAAAGAAGGCAGGCAGGGGAGATGTGGCAAGCGGTCACCTGCCCCTGCCTTCCGCCTCAACAGGTGTCTCACCCGTAACACAAAGGAGAATGTCTTGTGGGTCGGTGACATTGGTGAAGATCGTCTCGCCAGTCCGCGAGTGGTTTTTGTGCTCGTGCGTAAACATCCAAAGGCACGGATCAGTTCTCTCGGCCTTCCTTGAGACCTTCTCAAGTATGCTGATTGTTCCTTATTTGTTCTCCTCCCGCCGCCCATTCTCTGCCCTTCTCGGTTCCCACTTTCTGTTGGGCCTGGCCCCTCGGAGGTGCCAGCAAGGAGACTGGAGGGTGAGGAGACAGGCCAAGGCATCGGTTCCCCCTCCTCACTCCGCCTTACCATGATTCTTGCAATGGCTTCCTGTCAGGTGGCCCCACTGCCACGGGTCCAGCATTTATTCACCAGGCTCCCGTAGCGCCATCCCAAGCCTTGCCCTATTGGGCCTACAAATGATGGCAGCCGTCCCCTATGGCTGGTCCGTGGGCCCACCACCCAAGCTTGCGGGTTCTCTTAACCCCGCCCACACCTCTGCGGAGAGTCCCCTCCTCCAACTCTCCTTAGGTGAATTCTTTTGAGGGTGCCACCTGTTCCCTGCTGGGATCCTGACTGACACAGGGGCCCTTCCCAGGGCATCCTCCGTAGGTGACTTGCTAGTAATCCCCTTCACAGCCGTAACTGAAGGAGCTGTTCCGCAAAGGGCTTTGGTGCCGGGTTCAAGCTTTGACCCCACAGTGGCATCCTGACTGCGCCAATTACCCACCGTGTGACTTTGGGAAAGGGACACCCGTTGACATTCGACTTCCTCGTTTGAAAAACGGGAAGGACGGATCTGACGTCTTAGCGTTGCTGTGTCGGTTAAGTGAGACGGCACGCGGGAAACTTAGCAAGTGACTGCTGTCGTTACTCCCGTCTAGAGGTAAACCACTTACCTGTGAGCCTCTCTCGGTCAGAGTGAGCTGCTCCTAACGCACACCTGTCTCATTCATCTTTTATCCCCCCCACCCTCCCAGGGCCTCAAAAAGCACCTCGCACATCCTAGGTGCTGAATACAAGAACGGGCGGTGGCAGAGACAGGACCCCCCGACCACCCAAGTTTGCGTCATCCGCCTCATCACGCAAGGAAGCTACATTTCCCAGCCTTCTTTGCAACGGGGGCCGTGCCACTGAGTTCTGGCCAAGGGGGTGTGGACAAAAGAGACCATGCTCCTTTCCAGACTGGGCCATAAAACCTACGTGAGGTCTCCTCGTTCGAGGGTCAGCAAACTTTTTCTTCGGACACTGCAAATATTTTGGGCTTTTTGGACTACGCAAGCTCTGGCACAACGACTCAGTCCGGCCAGTGTGACACGGAAGAAGCCAGAGTCGGTCTGTAAAGGCATGAGCAGGGCTGTGTTCCAATAAAACTTTATTTACAAAAAGAGGTGGTGGGCTGGATTTGGCCCACAGGCTAGAGTTGGCTGACCCTGTTCTAGTCTTTCCCTCCACCTTTCACGGAGACCTCGGGGGGCCAAGTGTGGGAGACGGTGGCACGGCCAAGATCAAGGAGTCTCGGTCTCTGAACAGCGATTGGGAGCAGGGTCCCCTCAACCCGCCACCAGAGTTGGCCATGATAGGAGCAGTTGATAACACTTTCGCTGCAAGTTACTTCGACACAGCGGCTGGTGGTTAGCGGTAAACCCACCCTGGCCCACTCACCGGTGATCCAGAAGCCAATTCGACTCACGTAGCTGCGAAGAGTGAAATACTAAGATTCTCGGTTGGGATCGCTGTCAGCACAATGGTAACCAAATTTTCACATATTCAGTATTTTGTCCTTTTCGAATCTTCACCGTCAGTGCGCGTTGGTCCTCTGAGAGCTGAACCTAGAGTGTTCGGTGGGAGACCCCACCGCTGTGTTTAGCTTGATCAACTCTGAAAGCAAGTTTCAGGTCTCTTCGTCGCTATGGCATGTGTTTATGTTAGGCGCTGAAGTCAGAAGAGTGAAGCGAACAGGCCCGTCCTTCTCCCGTGGCACTTAGAGATCAGTAGAGTCTCAGTGACACTCAGCTGTGTGACGGTTCGGGCTTGTCACCTGTGGCCGGAACAGGGGCCCAGAAGCGCCTTACCTGAACTCCACCGAATGCATTGTCCAAAGGAGGAAGGATTCTCCGTTACCAGAGAAGAGAGAAAGAGATAGAAGGACCAGCAGAATATCATATGCAGGTGTTTAACGCTGTCGGGGCAGGGGGATCAGGGAAGCTTCGCCAAGAGGTAACCGCTGTGCTGAAGGTGAAAGATGAGTGAGGCAGCCAACGCATGGGCGGAGGGCACTGGGGTGAGGCTGCTCCAAGGAAAAGGGCAGCAGACGTAGCTGCCTTGGGCCTGGGGGCGTTGTGGTCTTGGGTTCGGCCGCAGCACGGATTAGAAAGAAGCGGGTGAAAGAAACAGACCCAAAGAAGCCAGATGATGAAATGCTCTGTACCCCAGAGTGAGGATCTGGGACTCGAGCTACAGACAATGGGGAGCCACTGAAGGGTTTAGGGTTTAGGGAGCATGCCAGGAGCAGATCTCCAGTTCAGAAAGACGGTTTGGCGAAAGTTGTCTTCTTCACCGCTGTGTCCCGAGGGCCTAGAACAATGGCTGGCACATAGTAGGTACTGAATACATGACCACTGAATGAATAGCTTGAGTACAGGTTGCTATGAGAAACATAGTGAGGACTGACGGAGGCCCGATCTCTGTTTTGCTCTCTCTCTTGACTCAGTGAAAAACCTGGAACCCACCGGGCAGTCAGGGTCAGAACCTCTGTCTCTGTCCTCTAGGATGCGAAGCAACACTGAGCATAGGTGTGGAAATGCTTCTGGATTGGGGTTCAAAGCAGTGATAAGTGTCAAGAATAGTATGTCAATTTCCTTATCCTCTCTGCTTTCAAAGGTCTCTGTCCTGCTTTATTCTCTAGGCACCGGACACCCTCATTTATTTTCCTGTCTTCACCTTTGACTGACCTACCCGCCCTCTGCCCACAGGGGTACCGATTTGGGGAGGTGAAGGGAGCCTGCTGGATGCGGCTGGCATCTGGCCTGGGAAGAGCTCCCCTTAGGATCCAGCTACCTACAAGCTCTGAGCTGCAGAAAGGAAACCTTCCCCACGGAACAGGAAGTGCCTGGGGCTCATTCCAGAACTTCTAGCCTCCGGCAACCCCCTGGACCAACCAGAGGAGGAAGAGGGGAGAAAACACCGCTGAAAGTACCCACACCCACCCAAACCTACGTGTCATCGATGGGGGCACACAGCGTGGTGTAGTTAAAGAAAGAAAAAGATATTTTAAAGTTACCCAAATGGGGTTCAAATCTCCAGGCTCTGGCACTTACTGGGTGGCGATCGAACTGCCCCATGCCGTCAATTCTCCCCTGTGAAATGGACATAGCTTGGCTATTTTGTGTGGCCATTAGGAGGATTAAGTGAGCTGAAGTAGAAATGGCGATAGCTGTTTGGTAAAGGAGCCACGATCTAGGGGAACTCAACCCAGACGACGTCGATGCACGAGCAAGGATACAGGTCAAAGACCGAGCTAGGACTGGGTGGGAAGGAACTGGCAATTTGGGGGCGGGGGGGGGGGTCTCTTTTTTTCTCAATACCTCTCCTCCTTTTCCTCCCTAAGGCCCTTTTCCCAGATATGGTTCAAAATTCTAAGCAGGAGATGGTGTGTGAGTGTGAGTGTGTGTGTGTGTGTGTGTGCGTGTGTTGGAATAGGCTCACAACTATGCACAGCCGGTCCAGGAATTCTTAGGATTCTATTGATCGCAAGGGGCAGAATCGCAACTCAGGCCCTTACGGGCTCAGCGAAGGACAGGCGTGGGGCCGGTCTCCGCAGCCCATCCGTGGGGTGAGGGGCTCCCCTCCCCACCTCGCATCTCACCTTCTCTTTCGCCGGCGGTGGCGGGTCAAGGTCACAGGAGACTCGAGGCGTCTATCACCTCCACCTAACAGCTCTGGAGGAAAGGGAAAGCCTCTTTCTCTTGACTTCCAAGCCGGGGAACCCTCCGATTGGCTGTCTTGGGTCACATGTTTACTACTTGAGCCAATCACCCATCACTGTTGCCGGGGGGGGGGGGGGGGGGCGGGGAATGGAATGCTGTTCCGGGACAGCGCGGGCTCAGGTCATGTGACCTAGGCCGCACGTGACTACTGCCCTTGCGAGGATCCTGCGATCCCTGGTTCCATCAGGACTGCGCGGAGGGCTCAGAGCCTCCGTCGACACTTCGCGTATGTGTGAGAGACACCTTCACCAGGAAGAAAAGGAACAAGGCAGGCTGCGGCGAAAATAGCGCTGTTACCGCGTCACACGTCTCCTTGCCTCTCGTCTGCCCGCCTTGCTGGCCGACCAGGAATCTGTGTTTGTGTTCCGTAAACACCAGCCCTGCCAGGACTGCGGATCTGTGGACAGGGGTGGGGGAGGGAGGGTTTGGGTTTCGACAGGTCTAAGCTCAAATTCCGGCTCTTCCTGGCTGTGTTGCTTTGGGCAGGTTCCACACCCTCTCTGAACTCCAGTGTCCTTGTGTGTAAAACGAGGATCAGAAATCCACCCTTTGTGGCAGTGGTGCGGTTGGAATCACAGGAGTTCAATAAATGGCGATGACTGCTGTCATAATAATTATTATTCATGTTTTGGGAGTTGAGGTGGATGGTCAGGAAGGGATTCCAAGAAGAGCGCTTCAGACAGACTCACGGTGTTCGTGTTGAGTTGGAGACGGTCTAACCCGATCACTGCATTTTACAGATGGGGAAACTGAGGCCCCACAGGTGGCCGAGCTTGGGTTAGTGACATGAGGCTGAGCTGAGGAGCTGCAAAGAGGAGACCTTTTAGGAGGTTGTGTCTGGAGCCAGTTAGCCCGGCCACGAGCTTTCAGAAATTACAAGGCCACAAAAATGCTTTTTGGCTGGAAGTATCCAGATGGGCCCCACCCATCTTGCTTGGAGTCAGAGGCCTCCTTCTTCTCACCACCGGGCCCTGAGTTCCCAGGTTGGTGAGTATGAATCTCTCTCTCTCTCTCTCTCTCTGTTTTAAAAAATAATTCGTTCTTGAAATGATTTAGTATGACCGTATCTTTTTTTTGTATGGGAATTAGAGCTTTGAAAGCCTTGGATTATGGCACGACCTTTCCCCACTACTCATAAGATGTTTTCCTTCCTTCCTTCCTTCCTTCCTTCCCTCCTTCCCTCCTTCCCCTCTTCCAACACTGAAACATTCAGTGCGCTGTGGTAGGCCCTGTGCCAAGGGCGGGGTCAAAGAAGCGCTCCTTGGCCCATTTATAACATTTCTCAAGTTCATCTCGTGTGCTTGGCATTGTGCCAAGGACCCCGGGCACTTGGGATGCGGCAGGAAACAAAACACGCTTCATTTCTGCATGTATGGGATGCACAGGCTACTATTTCTCATTCTCGAAACTGTACATTTAGTCTGGGTTGGGTGTCCTCAGTGGGAAGGGCTGGCTGGGGCCAAGTGCAGAGGCGGGCAGGGCCCGAGCACCGTGAGGGGCTTGGCACTCATTGTGAGGGCAGGGGACGGCCACTGACGGGTTTTTAGCAGCTGAGGGTCACACGCTGGCTCATGTTTGGGAGGGGGACCGATCCCTACCCCCACCTGTTCCCCTGCTAGGCTCACCTGTGTCACTCGAAGCATCTAATATTCTCCTTTGTGGCAGTGACCACAACAGAGAAGGAATAATTGATCGTGGCATTGTTAAATTGAGCTTTTTGTGTGAGATGGTTAGCTCATTTCAGGTCAGGTCTTGTTCATTTTTAGGCCTCCAGCATCCAGGACTCTTCCTGGGGCATGGAATGTGCAAGAAGTAAATTCTGGTTGAATTAAAAAACGAAGGGTAGAGGGAAGGAGGGGATGGATGAGTGAGGAGGGGAGGGAGGCGCGGGGGAAGCGAATGGACGGAAGAATGAACGAGAAAGGGAGTGAATACACGAGGGAACGGGTGGATGGAGGGGCGGACGGACGACTGAAGTGCCAGCCACGGTGTTGGGACTGAGACGAGACAAGGCGGCCTCAATCCAGATGCCACCTGGGTGTTGCAGGGTAACCCCTCTCTGGCCTCGGGGCTTGATGGCTTTTTTCAGCAGGTGCAGGACCTTATGAATCCATTGCCGGTCTTGCTCCGAGTCAGGTGGAAAATCATTTTCGTCACCGGGTCACTCTGATCGATTGCTCATGCCTGCCTAGCTAGAGCTGTGTGTGTGTGGGGTAGGGGGTGGGGGGAGCCTTGGGAGGCCAATTTGGGCCCCGCGGAGAGCTCCAGGATCTGTTAGCAATGCCTGCCAGGGTACCTCAGGGGAAACAGCATCGTCTGTGCTTCTTGGTGGTTATAGCTTTGGGCTCTGGCGGCAGGTGGTTTTAAAAAGCAGCTTTCTGGAACTCACCTCCTTCCCTTTTCTCTCCGTGAAGCATCAGGAAGGGGCATCACCCCTAAAAGGCAGGGATCGAGGTCTGGTGAGGACAGTTCCCTGCCATTGTAAAATGAGCCGGGGGGGGGGGGGGGGGAGGGGAGGCCGATGTGACCTACAGCTCCCAGCTCCCTTCAGCAGAATCCTACTCCGCTTATTTTCAGCACGGGGCGTAGGAAAGGCGATGGGCCAGCACTGGGGACCTGAATTCCTGGTGTCGGCGAGGCCCGTTATCAGCATCTGACTTTGGGGCCTCAGTTTCCTCAGCTGTAAATGGGGTCCCGTTGACACCATCCCCCTCACGCCCTTCGCTGTTAGACGCATCCCCGCCCCGGTCATCGCCACCACCGTCCCCATCAACCCCGCCGCCGCCGTCCCACATCCTTGTCCTCGGTGACACTCACGGAGCCCCCTCTCCGGTCCAGGCTCTCTGGGTAAAGCATTGCCTCGCGGAGCCCTCCCAGCAACCCTGCGAGGCTCGTGCTTACGCCCGTGTTAGTAATACGGTAACGCGTGGCTCATTTTCTTGTTGCCCTTGGCAGCTACAGTGTTTTCTGCAAAGGACAGGGTTTGTGGCCACCCTGCCTCGAGCAAGTCTGCTCCCACCGCTCGCTTTGCGTCTCCGCGTCACATGTGGGTAATTCTTGCAGGAGCTCGCCCTTCTGCGTTATTCTCGCTTTTGCCCTGGTGAGCTGTGATCAGGGATGGTGATTTGGCAAAAGCTCGGGTGATGGTTAGCATGTCTTAGCGATAAAGTGGTTGGCTTTTTTTTTTTTTTTTCAGTTAAGATACGTACATTTTTTGAGGCGTCATGCTATTCATTGCACAGTTATTAGGCCACAGGGTAGTGGAACCTTAACTTTCGTATGTACCGGAAAAGCGAAACAGGACGTTTGACGCGCTTTATCGCCATATTTGCTTTATCACGGCCGTCTGCAGCCAGACCCGCAACATCGCGGATGCCTGCCTTTGCTAGTTATTCCAGTTTCACAGGCGGGGAAACTGAGGCTCAGAGAGGTGAAGCCCCGGTTGCCCAGTGAGTGGTGAAGCCTGAGTCAAATCCAGGCTTCATGAAACTTCTCTAAATGATCTCTCAAGGTGCATCCAGATTTAAAAAATCCTAGTGTCTTGGGGCGCCCGGGTGGCTCAGTCGGTTAAGCGCCCGACTTGGGCTCAGATCATGATCTCGCGGTTCGTGAGTTCGAGCCCCACGTCCAGCTCTCTGCTGACGGCTCAGAGCCTACGGCCTGCTTTGAAATCTGTGTGCCTCTCTCTCTCTCTCTCTCTGCCCTTCCCCTGCTCGTGCTGTCTCTGTCTCTTTCTCAAAAATAAACATTAAAAAAAAAAAAAAAGTCCTAGTGCCTTTTTAAGTTTTGGCATCTCTGGGTCCAGACCGAACATCTGATGATTTCTTAAGAACGTGTTTCTTGGTCGAGTCAGGAGCATTGGATGATAAAGTTATTTTATGGAGTCATTGTTGGAGGGTTTCCCTGACTTAGTCCAGGGGAAACTGAGGCCCAGAGAGAAACACCTCGTCCGCTGCCACGCAGCAAATTAGGGTCAGTCTTTTTTTTCCTTCAATTTTTTGAACATTTATTTATTTTTGAGAGACAGAGCATGAGCGGGGGAGGGGCAGAGAGAGAGAGAGAGAGGGAGACACAGAATCTGAAGCAGGCTCCGGGCTCTGAGCTGTCAGCACAGAGCCCGACGTGGGGCTCAAACCCATGAACTGTGAGATCACGACCTGAGCCGAAGTCAGACGCTTAACCCACGGAGCTGCCCAGGCGCCCCTAGGGTCAGTCTTAAAAGCAATTCAGGTTTTCCCCAGGCAGGAAGAAAATTGGCAACAAATCCCCTGGCTAGTTTTCCCCATGCTCACAGAGGCAAGGAACTGGAAAGCAGGGTTTGGAATCATGAGTCTGGGTTCAAAATCTTGCTATTTTCTTTACTACTGTGGCTGAGCTCTGTGGGCCTCAGTTTCCTTACCTGCAAAATGGACATCATAGGTGCCTACCTCACTGTGGGACTCTAAGCACTGAATAAGATAATGTGTTCAAGGTACTTACTTAACAGAGTCCCTAGGACAAAGGAAACACTTACTGTGCCATGATTACAACGGTTATATTATTACAGTGCGACGTAGTTTATAAATATGTGTCTTATAGAATGCATTGTTACTAGATCTCATATCAAATTAACCACATCTCGCGGCCTTTTTGCCCCCTGCCCATTGTTTTTCTCCAAGATACCATCCAGCTGGGAAGAAACAGACTAATACAGAGTGAACTGAACCCAGAATTCTTGTTTTAACTCAGCCCGCAGATTTTCAACGCAACGAGGTATCGCTGGGATTGTGTTTCGAGGTGCCTCGTGATGCTGACTTAACTTCTGGGTGCAGCTGAGACATTGACTTTTTCCCTCCTCGTCAAATTATTAATTAGTTGCCTTATTGACTAATTTCTAAGCACTCAGTCAAATTGGGTAACCAATCCAATTCGGACGGGAGAACAGCAAAAAGCTTCAATTCACCCATTTTTCACTCGGGCGTATGTCGTCGTCCGGGAGCAGGGCCTCAAAACCTCCCCCGCGCGTGGGAAATCCAGGGACGGCGAATTTTGAGAAGTGTTATCTTCATTTCTTCCTGTACTTGATTTCCTACAATTCCAGTTGAAAGATGGAAAGAGCGAGCTTGAAAGTCTCCTGCCTCTATCAAGATTAAATATTCACTGTTGAATGCCTCCAGTGACTTAGGTACTTTTTGCTTATTCATAATTATCGGGCACTTTTTCCGCAGTTGTCTTCTATATTCTTTGTCATCCAGACCAACGAGATGTCAGAAATGGAAGGGGCTGTCCTCCTGTTGTGTTTAAATCATGGGGTTTTTACATGGCGACTTGCTTTTAAGATCCTTGTCTTTGACAGTTTCCAGGAGGGAAGGCAGTGAGTATTCCCGTTGTTTCACAAAGGTAGAGAGATTAAGGGGCACGAAGTCTGAGCGAGCCCTCCTGTTGGTAGAGATCCTAAAGCAGTGTTTGACAGGGAAGCAGAGACTAAACGTCTACCGGTTTGTCGACCTGGCTCAGAGGCAGGAACTTTCTCTTTCCTTCCTGGGTAATCCCGAAGAGGCAGTTCCGTCCACGGGTAACAGCCAGTGCGTCCCCTGTTCTCCCCATCGGGGTTAGGGTGGCCCAAATCCCAGCACCCTCTTGGAAGTCCTCCTGGGGGCACCCAAACAGCCACAGCGTGGCAAGTGGGCTTTCCGTTTGGGGGGGACTGCCTGGCACCACCCCATCCATTTCAAACATGCTTTTGATTTGCCTTTATTGGCTAGTGAAAAGAATCATTTAATAGTTAAGAGCCAGACAGTGACAAAGGAATTCAGGTAAATTAGTTTCAGTTCTTACGTAGACAGTCCTTCTTCTTTGGAATTTGAGCTTTAGAAAATAAAGCCTTCTTACCACTTATTTCCTTCACCCCCTCTCCCTTAAGCCCCCCTCTCCCTTAAGCCTTTTAAAAAGGATTTTTCTTCCCTTTTAAATCTCTTCAAGAAAGAGTTTCTTTTCTTTCGTACGGAGGGGTTGGGGGAATTAAATTCACCAAAATATCCTAACATCAGTGTGTACAGAAAATTCAATGAAATCCAAATTAGATGCATTAAAGAAAAAAGTGTTTTGTTTTGTTTTGTTTTTTTGCTGGGACCCTTAAAAAATGCAGACATACGCCAAGAGAGAGCTTCAAAGCCCATTTTAATAACTAACTACTTACCAGCTCAAACCATCGACGAGCAACCTTCTTTGCCCCGGTCCCAACTACTTAAAAATGCAGTTAAAGTTTAAACTTTTAGTCCCTGAAAGTAGCAACCGTCACTTGTACAGAAGCAGCGTCCATAAAATCTACAAGCCCGGTTTTCTATTACTACGCTGTAATTAACAATCCAGTAGTAAATTAATGATCTGGAATCCACAAATGGTGAGGATCTGGGGAGCTTAGATATTTGGAAAGAGCTCCCGACGGCGTGTTGGCCTCTAGAATCTGATTCTGTAACTGCACCTTTCATGTAGGTGTGATTCCCTGTTGGTGAAGGTTTTTCTGGGCGCATTGACAAATACGGGAGACCCCCCACGCCCCCACCCCCAGTTCTCCACCTTTGCGTTCCATCTCTCCTTTCCTTTTTATTTGCTCTATGTCCTTGGTGGTGTCTCTCAGCTTGGAGAAACCATGATTCTGTGGTTCTTTTCCTCTCTCGTTAAGTTGCCTCCTCACTGAAAAAGGAATTTAGTTTCCCCCAAAAGCTGTCGCTCACCAGGGTTAAAATGTAGTACATGCGTTTCAGGTGAGGCGAAACCAGTCCCAGCAAAGATAAAAAATACACACGGAGACACAAAAGAAGGGGAAAAAATGGCAACCCTTGTAAGGCCCGCTGGTGTTTAAATAAGTTTGGTGTTTAGACATGAGAGGCTGGAAGTCAGGAAATTAGAGGTTCCCCCAGACATTCTGGGCTCTTAAATCTGTTGTCAGTAAAGGGGCACAATGGTGTGAATTTTTAGCAGGGCATCGGTCGGACTTTGAATTTCCTGGGTTTTTGTTGGATCGTATCACAGTGAAACATTATATTCTTTCCCCCCCAAATATATATCTAATTTCCTTTACAAAGGGCAAAAAAATATTTTTCCCACCAAGGTACAAGAAAACACCCGTTATCTTTCCCAATAGGGCATTATCTATTATTGGGTATTTTCAGAGCTAAAAAACATGCACAAAAATAATGTCTCAAACTAGTTTATTGTGTTTTGTCAGATAAAAAAAGCTGATTTTGATTTATTATTTCATGTAGATATTATGTAGACGTTCGTGTTTGACATTTCCTGAGAAATATTTCCGTTTCTGAGGTCCCTAAAAAAAACCAAAACGCATATTTTAAAAGACTTTAGGTTTCTTTCCTGTGTGTGTCCGTCTGGTGGCAGATGGTGGCGGGGGGGGGGATGCTGTATAAAGCTCTTCATGTTGAAAATGTTTATTAACTTAAAAGAATTTACTGGGAAATTATGAACTTTATAAAAGACAGACATTTCTTGAAAGTCAATTGCTTCCAATAATCCTTTTTTTTCTAAAGCCATTTTTCTATTCTTTCTTCCTATAATTACAGAATGTTTTAAACGTGAGTAATTATACCTTGACGTATCTCGTGATTTAAAATGGACCTTTGAGAATGATAGTAAAGTGGTTTTGCATTTCGTAGGTCAATAAAATCAAAAGCAGTTACAAAAAAATAAGTATACAACTGGATTGGTTATTCTTTCAAAATCAGTCATACATATAGACCTTTCTCGAGGGGGAGCGAGGGGTGGGTGAAATTTCAGATTGGAACGAAGTTATAACCCACATCAGGAAAATCGGCCCTTTAATGAAAGAAATGAAAAAGACTTAATCACCCAGACCCCTCCAAAGTGACACTTCAAATTACATCAGATCTCTACCCAGTAATGCAAAATGGGAGCCTTTCATCTGAAAAATGAAATACCTAATGATTTCAATGAGTTCGTACCTCCCCAAATTTGAGATCTGCATGGAGCTTGGATTTCTTTTATATCTTGAAAATATTTATGGAAATGACTCTTTTCTCTTGTTTTCTGCCCTCCTCCCCTTTTTTTGACATGAAGGTAATTTGTTTTCTCTCGAGGGGGTGGAGGGTGGGGGGGAGGGTTGGAGAAGAGCAGTGTAGTTCTAGAAAATACCACACAGCATTTCCTAGCTATCTGAGAATATGAACGTTTGCATGGGTCAGACCTGCCCAGAGGCAGAAGGCATAGTTTAAGATCATTTTTCTCAGCTGAGTTTTAATGATTGTATTTTTCTGAAGGAAAAAAAAAAAAAAAAAGGAAAGAAAAGAAAAAAAAAAAACGATTTAAATTTATGAAGAGAGCCTAATGAACTAGTTAACATTCTTAGTATCAGGAAAGTCTAACCCATTCATAAATAAACAATTTTAAACCACCTTTACCCACATGCATTACACTCTCTCTTTCAGCTCCCTTTAGCAATTTGGAGTACAGGAGATTAAAGTCTTTTGGAAATTTCCAAGGTCAGACCTCAACTAAAATAGGATTAAGGGGGTAAGGGGGAAGGAAAAAAAAAAAAAAAAACCAGAGAAGGGTTTTATTCCCTCCTGCCCCCTTCTCCTAACTATCTGAAATAAATCGGAAGTTATCTCTCGAAATCCTCCTTTCCCCCAGTCAGAGGCAGCTCTTCAAAAGGTTCTGATATTGTTTAAAAATTTTCCAAGCCCCTTCTGCCCCCCTTCCCTCCCCAATTGTAAGAAAAACAAGTAAAGAGCGGGGGAAGGTAGTTAAAGCTGGGAGTTAGGGTCCCTTGCAGGCAATACTCCAGGGGGCACTGTGACATTAAGAACTTTTGCTGAAAGAGGTTGCTGGTTTGATCACTGCTGAAAAAGAAAAATTCTCCAACTCAGCAACCGTTTTCTCTTCACATGTACCAAGCCAGTATTCCAACAAAGGAAATGAAAAAGGAAAACTATTTTCCCCCTTGTTTCTGTGTTTTATACGTAATGTTTAATTTCTGCACCAAGGACATAGCTTTGAATAGGAAAACACACAAAGATCAAACAGCTCAGTAAATGTTTTTCTCTCTTTTTCTCTCCTTCCTCTTTCCCTTTCCTCCCTCCCTCCCTCCCTCCCTTCCTTCCTTCCTTCCTTCCTTCCCTCCTTCCCACCCTCTGTTTGCTTGCTTCTTTTTCATTTTCCCTTCCTTCACCTTCCTGCCTTCCTCCTCCTTTCCAATGCTTCTCTACAAATAAACACACAACAACAGAAACCACAACATCTTTCAATCTACCTTGGTTGCGTCTCTTCGTGTTCTTAATTTGATGCGTTCTTTTAAAAAGTCTTCTTAGAGGCTCTGTGCCTGTTCACTCGTCAGATTTGAGGAGCACCGTCTCCCAGCACATTTTGATAGATCTTAACAGTAATTATGTAGCAACTTCAAAGCAAAACTGTTTGTGTGCTTTTCTGTCTTTTTCTCTATCTTCTGTGCGTGCGCGCTCTCTCTCAATCCTAACCCCACGAAATCCAAACAAAAAATCCTTTTCAAACAGGGCAGAAAATTGTGTTGAAGTTAGCAGCTGGTATTTCAAATGTACGATGATTGCAAAAACCTTCCCAAATTTCTGGGGGTGGGGGTGGGGGGATAATGAAAGAACCCTGTAAAGAAGTTCCACTTTCCAAAGAGAAAGAGAACTTCTTATTTGACTAGTTTCAATTAGAAATGTTATTTGATCATGCCTCAAAATTTCAACATGTTAGACCAGGGACCATGAATAATATGCATTGATAAAAAGAGAGGCTCAGACATACATTTAATTAGGATCTGGCAGAACTGAATCGGGTGCTGACATATCCCGGTTCCTTAAGTGAATGATTTGGTCCTAGCAAACTTGTGCCTTTGGAAAGGCTATTTATTTTACCACAAAGAGCAAACATCTTAAATAAAATCTTTACGTCTTAAAACATCAAAAACAAAACAAAACAAACCCACCCAATTCTGCCTTTGTGCCTCCCTTTAAATAATCAGGACCGGGTCTCCAGGTTTCAAGGAAACAACCCCATTCATTCAATAAAATAATGCACAGCAAGGCTGGATGTTTCATTGACGAAATGTTTTCCAGGGATTTTGACTTTATTATAAATGAGGTTTTATCTCAGGAGCTAAAAATACTGGAAAGGAAGGAAATCAACGAAGGAGCCGAAAATACTAGGAACTATTAACAAATCCTCCTTTTGCAGAAAGGACTGGAGCTTGCGGGTGCCTCTGAAAGCCTCTGCAAAGGACACACAAAAGCAACTATTAGAATCCCAATGACTTGTTTGGTGTAGAAAGCCTGTGAACATCCAGCCAGGGCACAAGCTTTCTCCAGAGTGGGCACTTGTAAGCGTGGAGGTCAAAACGCGGACATGTATGTATGTAATTAGCACTGTTTCCCATATATTCGTCCAAACTTATGTAGATGATCATCTAGGAAAACTTCCATATGGTGTAGTTAGAGAGAGACTATCTGACTTTTGTACGCCATTGACACGCTTCCTGGTAAACATTACAAATAAAAATACGTCAGAGGCTCTTTTGAAGAAAGGTGTCTCTTTTCCTTTCTGTCAATTTCACGAGTCACAGTTTGAAACCAGAAGGAATATAGGCCAAAAAAAAAAAAAAAAAAAGCTCTACAGAAGCATGTTTTTTGTTTTCTCTCTTAGAATAGGCAAAATTCTTTTAAAAAAGAGAATCTGCAGTGTTTTCTCTGGATTTGAGGAGGCTCTAAACATGTAATAACCCAGAAAAAAGCAAAGAGCCCATGTGGTCGCAAGCAGAAATGCTTATTTTCACATGAAACATATCAACCTAATCCCCCAAATATACGTTCATCAGCTGTATTCTTGCTCCTTTGAAAACGGGCTCATTCATTTCAGTTTTATTTTTTCCTTTTTTTTTTTTTTTTTTTGCCTTTGTTGTGTTAAGCTCTTGTAAACTTGCCTGGGATCGTAAATCCCTTTGCAAATTGTGATATGCTGATTTAGGGGTCCTGATTACGAGTGTGTAAAACCAAAGTTCCCAAGACTTTATTATTATCATTCACTGTAACAACCACGTCCACAATAATAAAAGCAATTATAAGCAGAACCAATCTTTCCCAGATTTCTGCTTTTGCCTTTAAATGCTTAAAGAAAAAGGTTAAAGAGAAAGAGGCTTTATTTATAAATGCCTATTACAAATAATAGGATATTAATAGTAATAACCATTTGTTCCCATGCCTGAAGCTACCATCAAATCCTTTTGGCACTTTTGAAATGGGGGAACATTTAGTAGCGTGGGCGAAGGAGGAAGCTGTCTTGCACACTTGGCCAGCAGATGGCACTCTACCCCTGGTAACCTTGGCTGGGACGGATTTGGGTGCTGTTCTTGGTCTTTTGGACAAGGGCACTCTGGGGCTGATTCTGGACAGTCAACAACACCATCAAGAGACCTCGAGAAGGAGGAAATTAATCCAGCCCAGGAGCTGTCTTTGGAGGCTGTGGGGCTGGCTTGTTTTTGCGAAGCTTGCCAGAGCTAGAAAAGAGCCATTTATCTCGGTATGGCGGTCTTTTTGGCTTGCCAGCACTAAGCAGAAAACAAGACTGTGACTTCGGAGGATTATCCAAATCCTAGCAGACATTTGGGGGGTGGGGGGTGGAAAAAGTGGATTCTTTGGTTAGCGGTGTCCTTACCACCCCTTCCCATACTCTGTGGTAATGAAAGGCGTTTGGGTTTTTCTCAAACCAAAAGTTTTGGTGAAAAAGGCAAGGAAAAGCAAGATATACCAAGGACAAATCCCAAAGGGGAGGCATGAATTATCAAAGGATGTTTCTTGACCACCACTCGGGGTGAGAAGCAAGGCAAGGAAGTACCAGGTAGGTCCCCCAATACTGTAATTTGAGGGACGACTGATGTTCAGGAAATCACTGTTACAGAGCATTTGAAGTTGGACCGTCCTCCAGGTCCGAGGGGGTATCTGGCTACCATACTCTGGGGAGAAAGGGGAAGAACAGGAAGTTTTCATTTTCATGGAGGCTCCAAGGTTTTCATAACACAGCTTCCAAATGCAGTAAAAACCTCAAGAAATTGGAACTTGGCCAATCAGAGCCAAAGAGACAAATAACCAGGAAACAATGGCTCTCAGGAATGTATTAACAACAGAAAAAACACAACTGCTTCCCCATACATCCTGGAGTCACCGTAGACCAGTTATTTGTCTTGGTGAGCATTGGCTGGGGCTCTATACATTTCCGTAAGAGAGAAACATCTATTTTTGTTCATTTACTCCAATGCAGGGATGATAACTGCTGGTGATACGTACTTTGTTGAGGCCGGGGGGTGGGGGGCCACGCTCGGTGCTTGGGGTATATTCACCTCATTTGGTCTTCTCGAAAATGCGTCTGAGGGGTCTGTTATTATCCCGTGTTACAGATCAGCCTCTCAGGGGTTAGGTCACCTGCTGGAGATCGCACAGGCTGGAAGGTTCGGAGGCAGAATCGACTGAGATACCTAAGTGTGCTTTTCAAGCATACATTTTGAGGCAAGAAAGTGTTCTTTCCGTTAAGCAGGAAAACCCACTGAGCCAGAAGTCCCTTGCACTTTCCTGAGAGTGATGGCCCAGGGAACAGCGCGGTTTGAGATACTGACAAACCAGAAGTGGAAACTTACTGCCCGAAAGAGACGCCATGCGGGTGGGGTACCGCAGATCCCAGAGAGAAGAAAGACACCAAAGCCCGTGTACCTGGTAAGCGCCACGGGCCATAGAGGTTTCCTGGGACTCGGAAATTTGGAGGGAAAAGACTATCCCAGTTTTTACGTCTTTGCCACCTGATTGCCACTGCGTATTTTTTACTCAGCTCTGGCTCTTGGGCAGTTGCTGGGCAGAAACAACCAGAACCCAAAGCCAAGGAAAGTAAGCGCTCCTTCCAAGAATCTCTACTCTCGTACCTTCTTGGCCTTCTTTTCTCACACCGACCTCGCCCATGACCTTGAAGGCTCTTTCCAAGTGGCTTCTCTTGGAAGCTAACTCTGTTGGCTCAGGCAGTGGTGCAAAGGCAGTTTGTTTGCAGAACTCTGAGCAGTTCTGTTGGCCCCGTATGGCCCGGTGGGTATGAGCTGATGTCCCTGTTGAGGCCACGATGGAGGCCATTTGGTCTTCCGTGGACCCCGGCTTGGGGTTGAGCGTTGGCACGTGACTGCTTTCAGGATCATGTTCCGCACTCTGCAGTCAACCACTTTAATGAGGAAGCTTCATTCTACCCGTACTTCCTCTAGTGCGCTTTCTACGCGGATGCTAAGCTGCCTTCCTGGCCCTACCCCATTCATGTATTTGTCCTGTTCCCTCAACGATTCATTGAGGTCCTGTTTATATGGCAGGCTCTTGAGACTCACATAAGGCATTCAGGATGGGTGAGGGTGATGGAGAAATAAAAGGGCATTTATAATAGGGCCACCAGTGCTGGATGGGGTAGGCTGTTACTGTGCCGGGGAGGGCACTGACTTTAGTTCTTCCAGTGGGGGCTGAAGGAGTGGAGCAGGGCAGGCTTCCTGGAGGAGGTGACATCCAGTGCCCGCTACTGAGGAGAATTAGCCGAATGAAGGAGGTGGGACCCAGAGGACGTTTCAGGGAGAGAGAAGAGTACATCCAAAGGAGGGATGGGAGGAAGCAGGATTCTGGAAACTGCAGTTAAGTTACTTGGCCTGTGAGCCACGCATTATCCAGATGGCCGTGGGGAGCTAGGGAAGAGTTTAGGGCAAAGGGTTGACCCCACCGACTCCAGCTACGCCTCAGTGGGTTTGGAGAACCGTGTGTTCTCGAGGAACGTCATTTTTTCCAAAATACAGATGCCAAGCTTGCTTCACAGCCCGTGCCACCCCAGGCTCCAAGCTGCGGGGACCCGAGAGAAGAAGGCACAGAATCTCTGTGCCAGCTGAACAGTAAATGGTCAAACCAAACAGAGCACCACGGCCAGGAGCTGCAAAACTCAAGAGGAAATAAAGCAGACCCAAGGAAATAGTACCTCACAGATGATCCTTGGGGCTGTTTCGGGGAAGGGAAGTGAGATGTCCACGAGCAATGATCTTTGGCAGTTCACAGCCAACAGCCCTATGCCGACAAAAGAAACAGATTTTGAAAGACACAGCTTGAAAAAGGACGTGGATTTTCTCCCCCCTCCCCAAAAAGGACCTTCTCCCACAAGCATCTTTTTTCACAAAGGGAAAACATCTTGCGTGTTGCGGCCGATTTCCTGTCTGCCCGGCCGTCCTTCTCCAATGGAAGTAATTGGGGGAGAAAGGTCTGCGGAGCATAAGCTTTGATGTTTGGGGGAGGGGGGCACCTTTTCAACAAATGTCCGCCGCAGACACAGTGATTGAGAAAGGCACATCCGTTTTGGAAAATGCCTGCTAATTAAATGAATGTTTTCAACTGGAAAGCATGTCTGAGCTGTTAAGATACATCCCCGATGAAGTTGGAAGGAATGCTTCAGATGTTGGCCTGAAATGGGTGTTTCGCATACCTGGGCCTCTCCGGGTCTCCAATATTCTATCTTATTCATGCGCCCAGTCGGCAAATGTTTGTTGAGCCCCTCTGTGCCAGGCATGGCGGTAGGCGCTGTGCCTTCAGTAATGAGCCAGCCTCCTCCAGGAGCGTTGTTCTAGTGCACGAGACAGAGCTTTATTAAGAATCTCTTTGGGGCGCCTGGGTGGCTCAGTCGGCTGAGCGTCCGACTCTTGATCTCGGCCCAGGTCATCATCATCTCACGGTTCATGAGATCGAGCCCCGGCTCGGGCTCTGCGCCGACAGCTGGGAACCTGGAGCCTGCTTCGGATTCTGTGTCTCCCGCTCTCTCTGTTCCTTCCCCACTGGTGTCTTGTCTCTCAAAAATAAATAAACATTAAAAATAAATTTTAAAAAGGGAATCCTTTTGTGTCAAATATTCTCCCCACTAAACGTGAATCCGCAAAGGATAAAACTGGGTCTTTAGACAACCATCAGACGTGGGGCCCGGTGGAGTCTTCCTTGTTTATTAGCTGCGGGACCTTGAGCAATGGCCCAGCTCCTTCCGGCCTCAGTCTTTCCATCTCGAAAATGGTCACAGCAGAGGGGCCTGTCTTCCAGGGAGAGGGTCACTAGTGAGATAAGGCATGGCAAGTGCTTAGTTTAGCCTTGGGTCCACAGCAAGACCTTGACACATGTGAGTTATGTTTATTTTTAAGACCAAGGACATCCAAGTATTTTTTTTACATGTAAATTCATACTCATTGTGAAGAAAAAAAAAAAAAACTAACGGAAATGGAAGCCTCCGAAATACAAAGCAGAGGTCACCCTCTTCGCCGACAGCCAGCATTAACGAAGACTGCAGGTCACTGCCAACCCCACGTGGCCTCAGTATGAGAGAGGAATCTATTGACTTACAGGTCTTCAAAGTCCAGGGTAGACAGATCTGCCCACGCAGCTGGGCCCAGAGCATCAAAGCAGACCTTCAGCTTCTGTTTCTCCTAAGTTCTCCATTGTGTTCTCTGCACTGGGTTGGTCTTAGGCGGCCTCACCCTTCCGGCCTCAAGATGGCCCCAGGACACCTCCAGACTCACCTCCTTCCTGAGGAAAGAAAGAATGCTTCTTGGTCTTAGTTCTTCTTGGTCCCGGGTTGACTCTGATTGGCTGGCTTGGGTCCTGATCCACCTGGCCAGCTTGGGGGATGCTGATCTCTGACTGGCCAAGCCTGGGTCACGTGCCCATCACTGGCGCTCGGGAGGGCAGGTGAAATCTACCCAACCAAGTCTCCTGCACTGAAAGAGGGAGAGCGGAAATTAGGGGCGGTTATCTGCAGACGGAGTCCTAGGTTGCCAAGACCTGTAGATGTTGGTCAGGTACATCCTGGAGGCTGAGACTTTTGGTAACCCTTGGTGACGCTCTGGTGTGTATGCTTCTGGAATTTTTCTTTATGTGGTTCTCTTTCTACATTATTATCTATGGTGTGCACATATCCACGTATGATAACTATGTATGTGTATACATGCACGTTCATTCCCCAAACAGGGAACTTGCTTTATTCATGTAACAAATGGGTAATTACATCACGGCCAGCCCGGTACGTTTGGATAAAGTGGGTTATTTTCAGTAAGATTTTTAAAATTCAAAGAAACCTTGAGCTCAGTTAGCCAAAGTGCCTCCATTTGTAGATGGGGAAGCTGAGGCCCCTGGTTGAGAGGGTCTTGCTCAAGGTCCTACAGTAAGTGACTCCACTCTGACCCTCGAGCCGTGTGGCCTTCTTCCTCTTTGAGCTACTTTCCAGTGGCCTCTGTGAGCTCTGGGCAGCTGGGAGCCACGAGGGAGCCGTGCGTATGAAGCACGAGATGAGAAAAGCTGAGTTTTTCTTTGCGGAGAGTGTTTTGGGGCATCTGTGCCTTGCCTTAGTTGACTTTTATCGTATGCTGAGAGCTGGATCTGGCTGGTATTCCGGGGACGGTAAATATTGAGCAAGAGAGTCTTTGATGGGCCTCAAAGTACATGATAATTACTGGTAAGCTCTCGTAAAGAAACAAACCTCTCTGTCTCCCTCTCTGTTTCTGTGTGTGTGTGTGTGTGTGTGAGTGTGTGCGTGCGTGTGCATGTATCTCCAAACCGATTTAATTGTGGGGGAGGGGGGAGCTATCGTGCACACAAGTCTATAAAGAGTTCTTTAAAGAGTCTATAAAGAACTTCCTTAACTAGGAGTTCGCTGCCCTGAATTTTATTAATGAAGAAGGGCTCACTCTACCATTACTTGTATGTGGCTGTTTACATGAAAATTAATTGAAATGAACAATTCACTTTCTCAGTGCCACTAGCCTCATATCCGGCGTGTGGGAAACGGGTATCCCACGGGGGGTATCTGCACAGGGATACGGAGCTTTTCTCTGATCACAGAAAGGGCCGTGGGGCAGTGCCGCTTTAGGTCAACGTTTCAGGAAACAGTGGCCGCCCTCCACGCGCATCTCAACCATCTGGAAAGGGGGTGCTTGGTGAAAGGAAGGTTTCCGGGCTCTATGCCAGGAAAAGCACACCAGAAATTATTGGGGGGATTGGCTGGGAATCTGTATTAAAAAAAATACATTCCCTGGTTTTTGGATGCACATTTAAGTTTGAGAAGCACAAAGAAAGACAGAGAAGGATAAAGACATTGGGGGTAGCGAGAGGTAGGCTGAGAGTGTTTGATGGGACCCAGTGCCCGCGACAGAATAATCAGGGATGACATATTCAATCGGGCTACAAGGTCGCAAGGCTCCACTGTCACAGAAGCCTTCAAGGGCACGCTCATTATGAAAAGTTCACTTAAAGGAAGGGCTTAGGGGAGATAGTGTCGTGCAATTGGAAAGGGGGGACCTAATCAACGGCTTATGGCTTTTTTCTCAACTGTCTCCATGCTACCTGTCGCCGCTGCTCAGGCCTTTCCTTCTCTGTATCTAAAAGTGAAAAGAAAAATGTTCATGCCCAATCCCCGAGAGTTGCACGCTAAGTCTGTATTTTCAGTTCCTTTGTGTCGCTTTCCATTTTTTTCCAAATTACAGTGTGAATGAGGCACCGACTCATAAGGTCTTCTGTATCAATGGTCCCTTAGGTATTCCCCATGGGATTTGGTCCTAAGGAGAAACCGTCGGTCCAGTGGAGTTATATTTATCTGCCCGTCATTTCATTGCCCCTGCTCTTCTCCTTTCTTCCTCATCTCACACCATGGCCCTCCAGGTGGTGGTTCCCGCCTCTCAGCTGCTGGGACTTACCCAGTTCTTTGCTGCCTCAGGCCTTTGCACATTCTGTTCCCTCAGCCTGGAACAGTCTTCTCCCGCCCACAGGACAAGTGGCTTCTCATGGCTACCCCTGCAGGCGTCTCCTTAGATAACTTGTGTTCAGGGAAGTTTTCTCCCAACAGCTCATCTAGGTGGGATGTCCCCTACCTCCCTCAGTTTCTGTTTATATCCTATATAACATTCTCTGGGAATCAGAAAAAAAAGCGAATTTTCAGAGAGACAGAGATGGGGCGCCCGAGGGGCTCAGTCAGTTGAGCGTCCGACTTCGGCTCAGGTCATGATCTCGCGGTTTGTGAGTTTGAGCCCTGCGTAGGGCTCTGTGCTGACCGCCCGGAGCCTGGAACCTGCTTCGGATTCTATGTCTCCCTCTCTCTCTCTGCCCCTTCCCCGCTCGTGCTCTGTCTTTCTGTCTCTCTCAAAAACAAATAAACATTAAGCAATCGCGTGCATAAAGACAGATACAGAAAGATAGAACCTCCCCCCTCTCCCCTCTCAGTTTTTTGAAGGGTACCTCTCCTCTGCAACTCAGACCTTTTATGGCTCACAGGAAAATGAAATGTAAGTCCTGCGGCTGATGTCTGAACTGGCATCGGCTGGAGATTTGCTTTCCAACGTGGTAACTGCTCATCCGGGAGGCCGTTCACATCAAAAGTCTGTGTGCTCTAAGTATAAATGACGTCCATGCTGGATTTTAAAGGTTTAGGGAGAAGAGGATGTAAACTATCTCATTAACCGTTGTTACATTGATTACAGGTTGAAAATGATCGTATTGAGGGCGTGCAGAGTTACGTAAAAATATCAAAATTAAGGTCGCCTGGGTTTTTTTGGCATGTGTTTGTTTTAAAATAATTTTTAAAGGTTTATTTATGTATTTTGAGAGAGACAGAGAGAGAGCGGGAGCTGGGGAGGGGCAGAGAGAGAGGGAATCCCAAGCAGGATCTGAGCAGAGCGCGATGTGGGGCTCGAACTCACGAAACTGTGCCGAAATCAAGATTCAGACGCTTAACCGACTGAGCCCCCCTCTTTCTTTGCTTTTTAATGTGGCTACTAGAAAATTTAAAATTATGAGCGTGATTTGTGTTGTTTCTCTCCTGGGCAGTGGGGACCTAGACCCTCGCACTGTCCGGGCCCCATGACTGCAGCTGGACATTTTTGCACAAAAGGTTGAAAAAGACACAGCAAGTGTCCCCTTCCTTCCGTCCAAAGGGAGACCCCGGTTCACCACCCTGCCCCATCCCCACACCTTCCTTGGTCGGAGGAGCCCCATCTGTGGCTCATGCTGATTTGCACATTAAATGGCAATGGGTACCAAGGTCCTCTGAGGCCACCCTTCTGACACCCAGCAGCCCGGGGCCCGGGGCCAGGGCCATGGCTCTGACGATTCAGGGCTTGGGCGGCCTTTCTCGGAAGCACTGAGCTGCCTCTTGGAATAGCCACTCGCCAGGTGATTCTTTGTGGCTCTGAGTTCATAAGAGCTTCTTTAGAAAGCAGAAAACGTTTCCAGTGACTTTGGAGAGATGAGTGTGTTTACCGGAACAAATATTTTGCTCTTCGTCAGCCGTTGATTATATCTGACTGCACTCTTCTGTCTGAGTCGAGTCGGGGGAAAACGCGTTCATTTAAAGCTTGAAAACACTCCTCTTTCGTTCTGCCTTCGTCTCCCTCCTCAAAGGCTGCGTCTTCCACTTGTGCACATGTTCCTTCCTGGGTTGATCTTGCAGAACAGTCTCGCTTCCCTTTGGCCTGTGTTCTACTCTGGTTGCTGGAAATCAGTTTATCTTGCTAATGATAAAGGGTGGACAAGGGCATCGAGAAATACTTCCATGTAACCTTAAGTCATTAAAAATTTTTTTTTGTAATGTTCACTTATTTTTGAGAGGGAGAGAGAGAGAGAGAGAATGAGCGGGGGAGGGACGGAGAGAGACACACAGCATCTGAAGCAGGCTCCAGGCTCTGAGTTATCAGCACAGAGCACGATGTGGGGCTCGAACTCACAAAGCGCGAGATATGACCCGAGCTGAAGTCGGACGCTCAGCCAACTGGGCCACCCGGGCGCCGCTGACCTTAAGTCATTTGACGGGTGTGGAATGTTTTCGAGACGGGCTGTGGAAATGAGCTCTGTATGTGGTCACCTTGGAATGAGCGCTGCTATAGGGTGGATTCTGTGTGAAGAGCTTTGCCATTATTATCTCATTTAACGTGCTCCCAGCTTTATCAAGCGGACACCGTCCCCATTTGACAGATGAAGAAACTGAGGCTCAGGGCAATGACGTGTCTCACCCGAGGTCTTGTAGCTAGCTGGTGATGGAGCGCCGATCTGGGTTTAGGTCTCTGGACTCTAATGTCTATGCGTTTAAGTTCGTGTCTTCCTCGTGTGTTTGTACCAGGATGACGAATGGGGAAACTAAAGCACCCAGTGATTAAGGAGCAGCCGCTGTTTGTAATCTTTCAGGTTCAAGTATTAGTAAGCCCAACTTAAGCTGGATTTCACACGAAAGGGAATGTAATAGTAATTGAAAGCTTGGCAGTAGGGATGGCTTCAGGCAAGTGTTGATCTAGGAGCTCAGTGTTTCAAAGAATCTGACTCTGCTGTTTTAATTCCCTCAGTCACTCAGCAAACACTTGTCAGCACTGACTGCGAACCCAGCACTGCGCCGGATCTTGGATATGGAGAAGGTCTGGTCTCAGCCTGAAAGGTCTCAGTTCCTAGAGACTCCTAGTTAAAACACAAAATGCCAATAGACTTTGGTGTCTGTTCTCCCTCTCTCCCTCCATGTGGTTGTCTGGGGTCTATGCAGCAAAATTCTATAACCGCTTTTTAACCATTAAATTTTTGTTTATTGGACGATAACATACATACAGAAGGAATGCACATATCCTAAAGCAGAATTCAGTGAATTTTCACAAAATGAATCAATACTTGGAAACAATACCCAGATCAGAGAAACAGAACATCCCAGCCCCTTCCCCAGTCTTGACCACCCCCAACAAGAATGGTGTATCCTGTTCTCAACACCACAGATTACTTTTGCCTGTTTTCTACTGTGCGTGAATAGAGTCACATCATACGTACTGTGCTGGGTAAGAGCGTCTTATGTTCAACGTTACGTTTGCAAGGTTTCTGCATTAATTTTAATGGCTACATAATACTCCATTTTATGAATACCCCATAATTCACTTAACGGATCTCATACGATCGTAAATGATTAGGTTGTTGTTAACTTTTGCTTACTTGGTTTCTTTTTGTTGTATTTATTGGGAACCGATGCATTTGCACAAAGCAAAGAGAACGTATTGATCAGACTGTATTGCCTGGGAGCCTTGGTAACAACAGAGAGCCAACTCTGGCTTGTTCCAGACGGTAGTGGGCTTATCGGGGATGCTCAGAGGGCTGAAGAGAGGGCTGGGGACCCAGGCCAGGAGAGGGCAGTGGGGTAGTCCTACCAGGTAGATCTGGCAACACACGGGGACAATCCACCAAAGGGAAATCAGATTGGGCAGACAGTCAAAAGCCAATGTCCCTTCCGGTACACCTTTTAGCCCTGCAGGAACCTGGGGTCGAAAGAGGTGTTTTGGGGGAAGAAAGTTCTTCCTGGCAACCCGAAACACCGTACGGACCGGTTTACTGATTTCGAAGACTCGCCCCGGGTTGTCGGGCTGTGGTTCGTCCCAGGGTTGAGATCCCGGGTGGGCGGGGGTTCTCAAACTTTTCTGCTCAAGGAACTCCACGTGCATCAGAGAAGTGTGCCAACAATCTCAGACAGACCTGGAGCTGCTCTTTTCTATTTGTCATCAAAACCGTGTATTTTTAAAATATGTGTGAACTTTGCATTCTACTCCATGTATATCCATGTTTGTCAAAAGCTTCTTCAAGCAGGGGGCGCCTGGGTGGCTCAGTCGGTTAAGCATCCGACTTCGGCTCAGGTCATGATCTCGCGGTTTGTGAGTTTGAGCCCCACGTCGGGCTCTGTGCCAACACCTCGGAGCCTGGATCCTGCTTCAGATTCTGTGTCTCCCTCTCTCTCTGCCCCTCCCCGCTCACACTCTGTCTCTCTCTCTCTCTCTGTCAAAAATAAGTAAACGTTAAAAAGAAAATTAAAAAAAAAAACTTCTTCAAGCAGGAAGAAGTAACAGGTCAGGGTCGTGGTCATGGTCACTTCTAGTTCAAATACCGTGGTGGTAAACAGCGGATATTCATATTTTCCTCTGTGCCTCATTCATTCACCAGCAGTTTGGCTTTTCGACCATCATGTGGATCCTTTGCTGAGACGGAAGGGTTCAGGAGGAAAAGTCCCGAAAACAAAGACCATCATTCACACCTCCTTTAAGATTTATAGAGTAATTCTTCACAACATCATCTTTACGTGAATCAGATTAAACACAGGCGTGACTAATATCCGTGTTTGTATGACATCAGAATAATTACGTATTCTAAATTCCCGAACAAGTTGATACTATCGGACCCTGTTACTCAGAGTGTGATATGTGGGCCAGAAACACGAGCATCCCCTAGAGCCAGTTAGAGCTTCGGAGTCCCGGCATTTTAACACACCCCCTGGTTGATTCGTGTGCATATTAACATCTGCGTAGCACGGCTCCATCACTCCTTCCTTCATTCCTTCATCACATACGCAATCAGCATCTGCCGTGCACCAGGTACCGGGTTTATTGAAGCGAACAGAAAAGAGAAAGTGCCTGACCTCGTGGCTGTCCAGCCAAGTAGCGAAGGTGGACATCGAGTAAGTATGGACATCGCTTTGAATAAGTAAGCTGGGATCCACGGAACATGTGTGTCTGGGAGGCTGGGGCAGGTCAAGGCAGGCTCCCTGGAGCAGATGAAGTTTCACTGCACGCCAGGAGGATGGGTAAGAGGTAGCAGGGCCAGGAGAGGGTTGCCAGGAGCCAGAAAAAGATTGCGAGCAGCGGGGCGCCCAGGTGGCTCAGTCGGTTAAGCGTCCGGCTTCGGCTCAGGTCATGATCTCACAGTTCGTGAGTTCGAGTCCCATGCCGGGCTCTTTGCTGACAGTGCAGAGCCCGCTTCGGATCCTCTGTCTCCCTCTCTCCCTGCCCCTCTCACTCTCTCTCTCTCTCTCAAAAGTAAAAATAAACATGAAAAAGGAAAAGATCGCTAGCGCTCTGGGCAGAGGAAACGGTATGTGTCAAGGCCTCGGGAAGGGAAGTCTCGTTTATTAATGCAAAACGACTTGATTCATTCATTCATTCATTCATGCATGCATGCATCCATCCATTCATTCAGCAAACATAGGTAAGATGCCTGTCACCTTTATAGCCCGTGCTCCACTTAACGCTCAGAGGTACGGATGATGGCGACAGAGAGGTTGATGATCACGAACACTCCTATAGCCAGATGCTCTTCTAAGCTCTTTATATGTATTCCCTCATTTAACCGTCATCATGAACAGTCCCAGGAGACAAATTCCACCACACTCTGCATCTGACAGGGAAGGAAACAGAGGCAGGGGAAAATAGGTTACCTTACCGAAGATGATGCCTAGAGTCAAAGCCACGAAGCCCAGCCCTGGAGTCCCTGTCTTCATCATTATGTTCTGAATAAGACGGGGGCTGTTCCCTGGAACACCCTGCCCGCTGGCCCTCCGGGCCCACTTGTCCCTACAAAATGTCCAGGGTCTTCCGACCAAAGTCAACATCCTGTTCTGATCGTGGCACATCGCATCGTTCTCTGTCTTGAGTGATTTGCTGGGGACTCACCTGGGGGCCAAGCCCACCCTCAACCACTCACAACGATGCTTTCCCACGTAAGCTCCTCCTTCCTGGAGAGCCCGCGTCTCCCTCTACCTCTGGTCCCCGTGATGAGACCCCTGGTGACTTTATGCTTGTCCTCGCCACCCTGGTTTTCCTCTCTGGGTCCTTTCTTCCTTGCTGTCTTGCTTGGCGCTCAGTACATCCTTTCAGCTACCATCCCGGCTTGTAAATTTCCCGCTGACGGACACGCGCCTGTGTATACCCGCACGCGCTCACGTGTACTCACAGACACACGTGCCCCCTCCATTCACTCACAGCCTCCTACCACTTACGAACATACGCTACTAACACACCCACGGCACGCACATCCGTCTCTGCATCATGCGTTCACTTAACGCGCCCCTCACTCACGTACACGCTCCAACACATACAGGCACCCACACGCCCTGTGTGCCTTCCATGACACACTCACACACACGCGTCTGTCCGCACGTGCGCACACCAGCAGATTCTCTACCACAGACATGCGTTGGGGCCTCGCTGGCTGCCCTTCGTAAAGAACTTTGCAGTGATGTCAGAGAGGAAAAGTTCAAACGAAAATCAGATCCAGTAATTATAGGATTTTCTATGTGCACATTTTTTTTTTTTTTCCAAGGCTGGACTTGAGAATGAAAGAGGCCCAGGACATGAGAGGCTTTCTTGGGGGTTGGGAAGTAAGTGAATAAAACCACATTTAAGGGAGTGAGAAAAACTCCCGAAACAGTTCTTGGGAACTGCTTGGAGAAGAGGAGGACTGGGGACATAACTTTGTTGTCAACCATTAGGTTTGACATTTGCGTCTTTGAGTGGTGACGTTTTGTGGGTTTTTCAAGCACAAAGCTAAGGCCTTTCCTTTTCAAGTCCCCGTTTCTACCTAGAACAAGACTCTGAATGTCACCCAAATCAGTTCCCTTTGGTAAACAGTCTAATATGTGCTGAGCATTGGCTAAGCCACTAGGGGTACACAGATAACCACGGGATGTCCAGAACGGTAGGAGAAAGAGGTAAGTATCAGACAGATGAATTAGTTGCAAGGGGCAGGAAACTGACACATGCAAGGGTGTCTGGCTTCAGATGCTGTTGGATCCAGGGGCTCAGACAGACATTATCACATAATCACACTAAAGGGGTGACACGATCAGATGTGATCACTCACACTGCAGGGTGGGGAATCGACTGGAACAGAAATGGAAGCCACTGCAACGGTCCGGGCAGAAAAGCATGGTGGCTTGAACTGAGCAGATGTGAGGCTGGGAAGAAGCAGATGGATGTGGGAAACGTAGATGAGGAAAATCACAAACACTTGGTAGTGGAGGATGGGGGCGGTGGCGGTAAAAAAGAGGGAAGTACCAAGAGTAATGCTTCGGTTTCTGACTTTCCATCTGGATGGCTGGCTGAGATAGCTTATTTCTCTTACCTTAGCCAAAAGAGATGGGTATAAAAATTCGGACTTAGAAATAGTCTTTTTTTCCCTGCATTGTTGCAATATAACTGACAAAATTGTAATATATTTAAAGTATACAATGCAATGGTGTGATGCATGGATACATTGTGAAAGGATCCCCACTGTTGAGTTAACAAACACATTCATCAGCTCATATATTTACTTCCTTTTCTTTTTTTTTTCTTTGTGGTGGGAACACGTAAGTTCTACTCTTAGCAGATTTCAGTTCTACGACACAGCGATATCAACTATAGTCATAATGTCATATGCTAGATTCTCAGACCCAATTCATCTCATAGCTAAAAGTTTGTACATTTTACCAGTGTCTCCCTATTTCCCTGACTCCAAGTCCCTGTAGCCACCATTCTACTCAATATGAATTCAACTTTTTTTAATTTTGAAAAAAAATTTTTAGTTTCTGCATATAAGTGAGATCATGCAATAATTTTCTTTGTGTGACTTATTCCACTTAGAAGAATACTTTCCAGGTTCATACATGTAATTGCAAATAGCAGAATTTTCTTCTTCATTTTTTTGCTTTAAAAAAATGTGTCAATGTTTATTTTTGAGAGAGAGAGAGAGAGACAGAGACAGAGACAGAACGTGAGCAGGGGAGGGGCAGAGAGAGAGGGAGACACAGAATCTGAAACAGGTTCCAGGCTCTGAGCCATCAGCACAGAGCCCAACGCGGGGCTCGATCTCATGAACCGCGAGATCCTGACCTGAGCCGAAGTCGGACACTTAACCGACTGAGCCACCCAGGTGCCCCATGGATTTTCTTCTTTTTTAAGGCTGAACAATATTCTGTTTTATGTGTACCCCATATTTTCTTTATCCATTCATCCCTTGACCTGCTGCTGAGGTTGCTTCCATGTCTTAGCCATCGCGAATAATGCTGTAACGCACACAGGCAGTCAGACACCTCTTTGGGATAGGGATTTCATTTCCTTCCACGATATACCCAGAAGTGGGGTTGCTGGATCATAGGGTAGTTCTATTTGCAATGTTTTGAGGAACCTCCGTACTGTTTTCCCCAGTGGCTGTGCCAGTTTGCATTCCCACCAACCGTGCGCGAGGGTTCTCTTCTCTCCGCATCCTCGCCAGCACGTATTACCTTCTGTCTCTTGATAACAGCCATCCTAACAGATGTGAGATGATATCTCACTGTGGTTTTGATATTGCCGATATTGCATTTTCCCAGTGATGAGCGGCGTGGAGCACCTTTTTCATATACCTGTGGGTCATTTGTTGGTCTTCTTCGGGGGGAAAAAAAATGTCTATTCTGGTCCATTTCGTAATTGGGATTTATTTATTTATTTATTTATTTATTCACTTATTCACTTAGTTTTGCTACTAAGTTGTAGGAGTTTCTCATCTACGTTGGATATTCTCTCATCAGATAGGTGGTTTGCAAATATTTTCTCTCATTCTGTAAGTTGTCTTTTCATCTTGTTGGTCATTTCTTGGTGTCCATTGAACCAGATAATGTATAATCTCTGCACAAGGGTGGGGCGGGGGAAGTTTTGCTTTATTTATTTATTTATTTATTTTTTTCAGGAAACCCCCGCAGGGATGGTGAAAGTCAAGGATGAGGAGAACGCAGCTAAGAGAGGGGTATTTGTCGTAGTAGCAAAGGTAGCAGTGGGAAGCCTTGCGGAACCGTTAGGGTCTACAGCCAGGCTACCTACCATCATTCAAGTCTCAGTAGGGTCTTTGACTAGGTAGTTGACTTTGGGCAAGTGATCCACATCCTGCTCAGTTTCCTCATCTTTAAAGTGGGGTGAAGTTGCCAATCTCAAAGAGTAGTCTTTAAAAAAAAAATTTTTTTTAACGTTTATTTATTTTTGGGACAGAGACAGAGACAGAGCATGAATGGGGGAGGGGCAGAGAGAGAGGGAGACACAGAATCGGAAGCAGGTTCCGGGCTCTGAGCCATCAGCCCAGAGCCCGATGCGGGGCTCGAACTCGCGGACCTCGAGATCGTGACCTGAGCCGAAGTCGGACGCTTAACCGACTGAGCCACCCAGGCGCCCCTCAAAGAGTAGTCTTGACGCTTAAAGGAGCTGATCTGTGCAAACTGTCTAAACTCCTATGCGCATACAGTAAGCGCTCAATAAAGGTGAGTTGTGGTCATGGTCATGCGCACCTTCCTCCCTGGTGGCGAGGGGTGGTGATCACGGAGGTCAGTTTTTCTGGACCCTGATTTGGAATAAGTGTTGGGAATAGCCATGGTCAAATGACTGACTTTGGCCACAGAATGTAAGTAGGAAGGATTCGTCACTTCTGCGTGGAAGTTTTAAAGCCAGGATGCGATTTACCTCATCTATCTTTCTTTCTCTCACCAGGTTCTGGATGTTGGCTGCTTTGTCAATCGGGTACCAGAGTGAGGTCATGAGGGGCAAAGCCCTCAGCTGACCTGTGATAAAGATATACTGTGAATAAGAAACAGAGCTTTGCTGTTTTAAGGCCCTGAAACTGGGGTTTTGTTACTGTGGCAAAATCCATCCTGTCTTGGCTGATACGGTGATGGGCACTGGAAGCTGAGCCACAGGAGCCTTTGTTCTTCAAATAAATGTCTCCGAGGTTCACACCTCCATCGTATTTTACAACGATCCTATCCTACAGATCCAAATAAAGAGGGGGGGGGGGAACCTTCCTTAGCTTTCGGGGAGAGATTCTACTTAGCTTTGCAATACTCTGAAGTGGATTCCCAGGCTTGACGGAAAGTATACGGCTTTTATGTAGAATGAAAACGGAAGTGGGTATCACGGCACACGTGAAAAGGAAATCTATGAAAACCACAGAGGGTTTTAAGAGGTTAAAGGTAAAAGCAAATGGGCTTATTATGTATCAGTTAAATAAACACGGGCTTCTTGCACCAGTATGGGAGAACGTCTGGTCATCATCCAACTTTTCGGAGATGTATTTAAAAATATGACATTAGGTGCATGTAGCGACTTTGGTTCTAAACCTCTGTTCTAAACAGAACATGCCGGGGCAGTGACTTACGTAGAGACGGGACCGAGAAGCAGAGTTCTAGATGTCTCCGAAAATTGCAAGAAAGTCCACGATCCCGGGAGGGCTTGTGGATCTTGAAAAGCTAGGGGTTTCACCCTAATCATGACCTGAGAGGTCTCTTCCCTCCCCTTCAATTCCAGAAATGTATTTGATGCTCCAGACATGTAGACCACAGACCCTGGACGTGATGAGTCCTCTATCCTGACGGTAGGTATTTTGGGGTGTGTGATCAACATAGGAATTAACTTCTCGGTTCTTGCGTTTTGGTGGTTGCTGCCATCTGGTAATGGGGTGGGACGGAAACACAGTCCACCAGGCGCTCCTGGAGGCTTGGCCGTGTTTTGCATCAGCCACGTCAGCAGGAATACGATTTGCTGGAGCCCACGTGTGCGGAGCCATGGCCTAAGTGACAATCATGGTAAAGAGCACCGCTTTGGCAAGGGACAGACCTCAGTCTGTAGCTCGATTAACAAAGGTTTGTGTCCGCAGCTAGACTCTTGGAGCTAGAGACCACACAGTTCTTGAGGGAAGGCAGATCTGAGTTCAAGTCCTGTTTTCGCCACTCCCCAGCGAAATGAACTTAACCCCACCGAGTGTCCGCTTCCTTCGACGCGAAACGACGAGGGTGATGAAACCGACCTCCTGAGGTTTGCTGTAACCCCTTCGCTCGGTTTCTGATCAATAATAAGGGGAAACTGTCGTGTGTTTTTACGTTCTGTGGAAAACACAGCGAGATGCAGAGAGCTCCGGGAACACCAGTCCCAACTTCAGACCCGGGTCCGGCCGCTGATTTGCTTCGAGAAGTCACTTCAGTCTTATCTCGGCGATCTGTAAAAGCGCACTTGGCTTTCTTGGCTTTGGTCTGTCCCCGCTTTGGTTTGTGGCATAAATGCGATCACCTAGGTGACAGCTCAAATATTTATCAATCCGTGTAGCATGGAGATGGACCAGTCGGAACAGATGTCGGGCAGATGCGGGCTGGACCAAATAGGATGGCCACTCTGAAGATCCACCCCTGGGGGAGGCGTGCTGTGAAACAGGAAGCACGGCCCAGATGCAAAGAATCCATCCGTACTGCAGTTCATCCACGGGGAAAGCGAAGACAGAAATGGTTTCCACGAATAATCGCCGTCTCGTTATAGCGCAGGCACCTCGAAACAGACTGGGTCAATCAGGACTCTCAGCGGAAAGCCACAGAATCCCAACGCAGGAGGATAAAGTGAAAAGGAACTCGTAGGCGTTAGGTACTGGGGGAAAAAAAAAATCCGTTGGTAGATTGGAATTTGATTTGGTACCAAATCCGTTGGTAGATTTGGATTTGAACCCAAAGACTCAGATGATAGAGTTGAGGCTGAGTCTCATACTGTTTACCCTTCACTCCTGCTTCCTTGGACGTGGGCTCCGTCCTCAGGAGGGTTTTGCCTCCATATGAAGCTGACAATGTGGCTCCAACAGCAGCAGGCGTATATACTGTGCACCCCGCTTGCATTACACCAGAAAGGGAGCCCCTCTTTTCCCAGTAGACCCAACAAAAGGCCTAGCATCACTTCTGCGACCTGCTGTCTATTGTCACTTGCCGATGCCCGAACCAATCACGGTCTACTGGGCTGCGCTGCGAAAACCAGGCTCTCTAACTGCAGGGACTGGGGGAGAGGTGCGTTCCCGCTGAAGGGGCAAGCGGATGCCAGCCGAGCTGGCGCAGCAGCTGTCCGTCGCCCTGGCGTAATGAAAAGGAGCTAGGCAACTGCGAGATCGTACTGTCCTTATTCGGTCCCGGTCCCTCCCCGATCGCCGTGAATACACGGCCGTCAGATTAAAACAAAGGGGGCTGTGTCTGAATCCGCTCGTCTGAGACTCCGGCCGGTCTGGAGGTCCCTGCTTCCACTCATGAATACGTGAGAACGTGGATTTGTCATCCCACTTCCTTTGTGCCCACGGACGACAGCCCGGAGAAGATGCTGCGGGGCGGGGTGCTGGTGGGGTGTGATGGCTGATGTCATATGGGTTTGACATGCTGTGTAAGCCTGCGTTCGCCAAGTTTTGGAATCATGAAGGCAAAGGCAAAACCACAACGTGATCGTGCAGACATTGCTTGCTTTCCTCTTATTTTTCCTCAAAGCTGTGGTACTTCGAGGGAAATTTAATCCTTATGTTGCTGTTTAATTTGTAGTATACTTAGGTCATCAAAATGGAGCCTATAAAGAGCTATCTGGTGTCCAGGGAGAATTATGAGCTTGTATATAAGCATCTTAAAATGTGCGTGTGTGTGCGTGTGTGTGTGTGTGTGTGTGTGTGTGTGTGTATGTGTGTGGATGTATGTTAGCACTTGAGATTTACCCCTTCAAAGCTCTGTGCTCCGT
>NW_026057586.1:78958869-78979793 GCF_023721935.1 Panthera uncia
TCAGAAGAGCAAAAAGTGAGGTTTCTTTCCCGAGAAGAAGCAATGCTGATTCGAGACTGTAACTCGCGCCCGAGGTCCAGCCTGCCCTGCGTGCAGATTTCAGGTTGATCACCTCCACCGCTGGTGAGCCAGTTCCCTCAGAGAAGTCCCCCGTTGCTTCTGTTTCTCCGGAGAGCCCCAACTCACACAACAAGCCCCCCACTACTTTCACGTCCTGACCGCCACCCCCAGAGAGCTGACCTCCCCCTCAGGGAGCCCGAACGTCCTGCTCCTCGGCCCAATCTCTCTCCTCTCGCTGCCCGTGTCCTGCATGCTTCCCTGATCACCCCCCAAACCCCACCAACCTGCTCGAGTTCTGTCTGCACCCCAGGCTCACTGACCATCCTGGATCTCGACTTATCTATTTTGTGTAGTGTCTCCCATTAGATGGTAAAGTCCCACCGAAGGCGGGACGTGGTTTCATGCACAGCCTGGTGGCACGCCGGCTCACCGCAGACCTTCCGTAAAAATCCTCGAATAAACCAAAGAACGCATTAGCTCATTGAAACCTCCCATTTCCCTTAATAGGTGGGCACTATCGTTAACCCCCATTTTGTAGATGAGGAAACGGAGGCTCGGAGACATGAGAGCCATTTGTCCAAGCGCGCAGAGCGAGGCGGTTCGCCGCACTGCTGGCCGGGTGAGCCTGCTGTGGACGGTGGAAAGCGGGTGACCTCCCCAGCCCGGGGGAAGCCACGGTCGAAGTGACAGCGGAGGCCACAGTCGAGTGCTGCAGCTCACAGCTGTGTGCCCTTGGCCCAGTGCTTGCTTTGCTAATCCTCAGTTTTCTCATCTGAACAATGATGGTCATCGCTCCTGATCCACAAAGTTCTAACTTGACTCCGTCTGCTAAAGCCAGCCGGCTTCCTCAAAGCCGCATTCCAGACCTCTCTCTCCTGAGACCGCCTTTTCCTTTCCTTTCCAGTCCTGGCTCCCTTGGCTCATCAACAGCCTCACCCCAGACCCTCTTTCATGCCTCATCTGCCTCCGTAGCGAAAAGTGTGCAGGTGGGGAATGCCTCCTGCATCCCCGGTCACCTCACCATCACCGGTCATCTGGTGGGTGTGGAGTCCCAGAGCCCCCCAACTCCTCCATCATGGGGTTTCACCCTCCTGCCAGGCAGGCCCTCCCTACTGAGGGCCTTACTGGGTATGGATGTGGATCTGGGCTGTGCCACATACCTGTAGATGCGTGACCATGCACAGTCACACCTCAGAGCCTCAGTTTGCCCATCTGCAAAGCGTGTACAACCGTGCTTGGCTCATGGGGCTTGTGTGAGAACTGGGAACAGACATAACGCACGGACCGCGCCTCATCCACGGCACTCGGGAGAGGCTTGTGCCCCGACTCAGGTACTTCCCCTCTAAGCCTTGGAGCCAGACACACCTGGGTTTGAACCCCACCTCTGCCCTCTCCTAGCTGTGTGGCCTCGGGCGGACAACCCAGTCTCTCTGCGCTTGTTCTCTCCTCTGTCGGACAATGGATGAAAATGCCGCTTCCCTTAGCAGGTGTCAGGTGGATAATGCAAGATGGCGTCCGTGGCACAAAACACTTCAGCGCGGTCTCTGGGCACACATCTGGACTACATTTCCCAGCCTCCTTTGCAGCGAGGGTCAGGTGATGGCGTTCTGGCCAATGGAAGGTGGGCTCGGCGGCAAGCGGCTAGGGACTCGGACGCCCCGGAGCCGTGCTTCCGAGTGTGATCCCTGGCCCGGCAGCGGCCCTTGCGAATTCGGGGGGGACCCACTCCAGACCTACTGAGTCGGGAGCTCTAGTGGTGGAGGACGGGAGCCTGTGGTTTTAAAAGCCCCGCGGGGGCTTCTGATGCAGACTCGCGTTGTAGAGTCACTGCCCTGGAGGGTGGCAAAGGAACAAACGAGAGGGTGTCTGGGCTCCCGACGAAGCAGAGCGTGACCCCTGCCGACCCAAGGCACTGAGTTCGGGGGCTGCTTTCCCAGAAGCTGGCCTGCCCCGACTGTAGCTGACAGTAACTGGCTTAGACCGGGCACTGAAAAGCGGGGGGCTATTATTCCGGTGGCTGTCGCGGCTCTTCCGTCCTGTCGAGGGTTCAGCCTAGGGGTTCCAGGGAAAGCCGGAAAGGCTAGGCCTCAATGGCCAGGACGGAGCAAGGCTCCGTACGCCGGGGCCACTGCCCGCTGGCAAGTTAGACGTTCCGCCGTTGGGAATGAACTTCTGCCTGTGGGGGGGGGGGGGGGGGGGGGCCGGTGCCCACAGTGACCTCCCCGGGCAAGGTGGCAGGAAGCCGGAGACAGGCATCAGCCCAGCATCCTCCAATTAGCCGCCATCGCTGACCCCACCGGGGCGGGAGGAAGTTCTGGCGTTTTCCGGCCCTCGGGCCCACCTGCCTGGAGGGCTGGCAGGCCCAGCAGCTGGGGTGTTGGCATCTGAAGGTCCCGGCCTAACAGGGCCCCACTTATTCCTGGGATCTGCAAGGGGTTAGTTGGGGGGGGGGGTTGGCGGGCAGCCGGGAGGAAGTGTCACAGAGCAATCACATGGGGTCAGGCTGACCTCCCGGCCTTGGGGGCAGACGTGCCATGTGGGGCCAGGCCAGACCTTGTTTTCTTGGAGTCCTGGGGAAGGAAGTTGCCCTAGCAGTTGGAAATTAGCCACTTCCCAGGAGCTCCGGGCCGACTTGTACCGTTAGAGGGAGGATACAGGGTCCCCGTGGGTGGCTGCCTCTCTTCGGTGGGGGTGGGGGTGATGGGGGGGGTCGGATGGCATCTGCCGACCAGAGCACTGCTCCTGGACACCCAAAAGAGCCTGCGTGACTCTCCCCTGGGTCGAGCAGCCTATTTCCTGACTGCGCCCTGGTGCCCGGATGATGCTAAGCTCTCAGGACATCGGTGGCCCCATTTTACAGACGAGCGGACGGACGCGGCGAGGAGAGCCTCTCCCAGGTCCGCACCTGCCCAGGTGACACGGTGAGGCTGAGATCTGAGCCAGGGAGGCCGGCTCTCAGGGCCCCACGCCTTTTGCTTTAATTGTGGTAAAATACACAGAACGTAAACTTTGCCACTGTGACCGTTTTAAAGCGGGTAATTCAGCGGCGTTAAGTACCTTCACGTTTCTGTGCATCCGTCACCACCATCCATCACCAGAGCTTCCCCAGCTTTTCAGACTGAAACTCTGTCCCCGCTCAACACTGAGTCCCCATTTCCCCAGCCCCGGCCACCCACTGCTACTTTCCGTCTCCTTTAGGGACCTCAGACAAATGGAGTCATACAGTATTTGTCCTTTTGTGACAGTGGCTTCCTTCAGCAGAAGGTCCTCAAGGTCCATCCATGTTGTGGCACACGTCAGAACTTCCTTCCTGTATGGAGGCTGAATTTGGGGGCGCCTGGGTGGCTCAGTCGGTGGAGCGTCCGACTTCGGCTCAGGTCACGATCTCGCGGTTTGTGGGTTCGAGCCCCGCGTCAGGCTCTGTGCTGACAGCTCGGGGCCTGGAGCCTGCTTCGGATTCTGTGTCTCCCTCTCTCCCTGCCCCTCTCTTTCTCTCTCTCAAAAATAAATAAGCAGTCAACAAAATTAGAAAAAAGAAAAAGAAAGCTTGTCCCTCTTCGACGTTGTCCAGTTTGACACGGAAATGAAGAAGGGGTCACAATTCACTGAATAGGGCAAAGCCGAAGGTGAAAATTGTAGTCAATGGGTTTTACCAAAACGTCTGGAAACCTAGTGATTGAAAAACAAAACAAAACCCAAAATGTTATTTTTGTGCCTGGAAGTGAACCAGGAAGTTGACTCATACCTTTGCTGTGTGACCTCAGACAAGTCGCTGCACTTCTCTGAGCCTCAGTTTCCTCCTGTGTAATTGAAGGCAATAAAGCCTTCTTCCCGGAAGTGTTGTGAAAAATGGGCAAAACGTATGGCCCAGGATGTCCCAGAGGGTGGACCGTGTACCCAGGCAACTTAAAATGATACACATTTATGTTTTTAGTTTTATCAGTATATGTATGTACATAGTAATAATCACTTATACATATATATTTGTATCTAATGTGTTCTTTTAGGAAGAGAAAAGAAAACTAGCGTTAGGATTTCCTAGAAGCTCCAGCTTAAAGTGAGGTTAAGGGGAAAGGCTGGGGTGACTAACGGCCTAGCTGGGGCCACGGCCAACCTGGCTTTGGGAAGCACCCAGACCATGGATGCAATGTATTCAGCAGCTTTGGGTGCACTGGGGGCGCTCCAGAAAGGCTGGTTGATGGATGTCTTTGGAGAAAGTGCCGGTAGAGGAACTCAGACTGCTTTTCAGCCATCTCTGTCCTCTGTCCCCTCCCCTCCCCTCCATTTAGCCTTTACAAGTTTATGAAGACTGGTCTGGCCCCATCAGGGCTCCGGGCAGGTCCCCGAAGAAGATTAAACGAGATGAATATTTCATGGCCCTGACTGACAGCTGCCGAGGACCTGTTGTCGGTCTGGCGCCCACATCTAGTTAAGGAAGGGGGGCAGGCGGAGGGGAGGAGAGGGGAGGGAGGGGAGGGGAGCCCATAGACTGCGCATTGATCCGCTGGGCCCAATCTGGGCTGATGAAGCTAGTGATTCACCAGCTCTCTCCCAGCTCCCAGCCCAAGGCGGCAAGTAATGGGCTTTAAGAGGCACGGGGACCAGTGGCCGCCTGGCCACCCAGCCCCCTGGGGGCCCGCAGAGGCTCCACCGGGCCCCGGAAGACCCATTTCCCCGTCTCCAGCTGTGGCCCCCTCTGTCCTCACGGTGCCAGCCCCGTCGTCCTAACGAGCCGAAACTCAGCATTTCTGACGCCTCTGACTCAACTCATCACCCCATTAAGGCCTGAAGCCAATCTCCCGCTGCCGGGGGACCCAGACGACAGGGTGGAGGGGCGCCCGCCATCCTGGAGACTCTGCGGCGTGGGTGAAGACCCCGGGTAGGCTTGGAGTGGCCCCAGGAGATGGCTCGGACCCCGTGGAACGGTCCCTCCCATCTGCGCCTTGGACGATGCGGCTGGGGCTGGACAGAGTTCCACGGGGGAGGCCGAGCCGGGGATTTATTGCCCTTCCTACCCCTACTGTTTCTGCATCCAGAGCTGTCCAAGCTACCGAGTCCCATTTTTTCTCCACCAGAAATGACCGGTGCGGAGAAGGCCTTCTAGTCTCTCACTCTGGCAGGGAGAAAAAGAATTTGTTCAGTGCTCCCGGCTCACACCGGACTCCGCAACGCTAACAACGCGATGGGGGGCATCGCGGATGTTGAAGAGTGTGACCTGGCACATTCGTTTGCCTGTGGACGTGGTAAGAGTCGCTGCAACTTGGTGGCTCAACCCGACACACGTTTGTTGTCTTACGAAGCCCAACCCGGCTGTCACTGGGCGAAAACCAAGATGTTGGCTCCAGAGAAGGAGCCTCCTCCTTTTTTTCCTTGCCTTTTCTAGCTTCAAGAGGCCGCTTGCGCTCCTCAAGGCCATGGCGTGGCATCGTCGGGTCTCAGTGACTCTGCTTGTATTGTAACCCCCCTTCTCCGACTTTTTAAGGGACCCCTGGAGGTTACAAGGGCGATCATCCAGGACGGTCATTGCTGCCATGCGACAGGTTATGGGGATGAGGACCCCTGTTTTCACATGGCCTTGGACCAACCCCCAACTCTGTTACTGGCCAGCTCTGCGACTTTGAGCAAAACTTCATCTCTCTGAGGGTCAGCTTCCTTAGCCCACGGGGGGGCCTTGAGAGATGGCTTCTTAGATCACTGGCAGACAAAACAGTACCCAAGAAGGGGTCTGGCATTTCTAAGTGACTTGCCACTCAGTGAGTCTTTGGTACGTGGTCGGTGTTGGAAACTCAAGCTGATCGAGGCAGCCGCTGTCGGTCCCCTGATCGAGGCAGCCGCTGTCAGATCAAGTGGGGGTGCTGGTTTGCAGCCTGATGAAGTGAGCTTTCTAATTTTTAAATTTTAGCCAGGCAAGCTCTTGTCCATAAAGGTCTTGCCTGTAAAGGTCAGCAGGTGTCACGGGCACTGCTCAAGTGTGAAGGGCAGATAGGGGACCTGGTAACCTAGCACAACCCCCGCCCCCATGCCCATGACCTCCCCCAGCCCAGGGTGGCACCCAGTTTGAAAGTACTGGTCTAGAGGGGAGGCTTAGCTTTCTTGGGTGTAAAACGGGGGGAAAAATACAGTCCGCCTTGCACGATTGTTGACAGAGTCAGAAATGAGTCTCGCAGAGTGTCCGGCAGAAGGTAAAAGCATAATATAAGAACATAAAAAAACATAAAGGCAACTCTGGAGCCTCTTCTGGGACTCTGACCCTCCTCTCTAATCCCAGCTCCGCCCTTTGTGAGTTTCCCTCAAGTCTAGAAGGAATAGATGGGCTGTGGATGCTGTAGGCTGAGCGCCGCGAACCGTGAACCTGGGCTTGTCTTCTCAGACTCTAGCTGGGCTTGTTTGAATGTCCCCGAAAGCCTGTCTCTTCCAGAAGTCACCGTAGCTTCGTGCCATGGCACCACGGATACCAAACCTCATGTCCATGAACCTGAGACAAAGGAGCAGGTCTTGGGTTCAATAGTAAGAAGGCACGGGGTTGCCTCTCACTCAGTCCTGGAGGAGACATGTGAATGAAAACAAGCACTGTGATCTCCCTGAGTTTCCTGGTTGCAATGGGTCAAGAAGATTCCCTAAGCTGATGAATGTAAGGGCTTAGTTCAGGGTCTGATCTGCATTGTGTATGCTTAATAATTATAAGCAATTACATTTTATTATTACTAGGCAGCAATTAACTTTATTATTAGCCATGGAGCAGAGAGAGAGCATAAAAAGGAAAATTGACTGTCACCGGTGCTCAGTGCAAAAACAATACCACGGTTTCTTTTCACTGATGCTTTGCGTGTAGAGAGCAAATGTCCCAAATTGCCCGGAAGGGAGAGAATGCCCCTCTTTTGCAGCTCTGACTCTCCCAGAATCTCCTGAATCTTCCAGTTGGAGACTTCCTTCAGGAGGAACAAAAGGAGAAAGCAGGGTCCAGCCCCAGACCTGCCTTTCTTGCCAGACCTCAGTCCCGGGCTTCTCTGTTCTTTTATTTACTTATTCTTTAATGTTTACTTATTTTTGCGTGAGAGAGAGACAGAGTGCAAGCAGGGGAGGGGCAGAGAGAGAGGGAGACACAGAATCCGAAGCAGTCTCCAGGCTCCAAGCCCGACACAGGGCTCGAACTCACAAACCGTGAGATCATGACCTGAGCTGACTCAGACGCTTAACTGACCTAGCCACCCAGGCTCCCCAGGCTTCTCTGTTCTTGACGGGAGCCAGTGAGTGCCAGCTTGTGAGTTTGTGCCCCCCCTCCCCCCGCGGGTGCCCAGGTGACTGACAACAGTGGGTCCTCCCAGGCGTTAACAACAGTAAAGAAGAAAAAGAGGAAGAAAAGAGGAAACTAAAGAATGGGCAGCTTGTAAGTTACAGGGATAACATCACCTATTTAATGTTAATTAGCGTTTTTAACCGCCGATTGCTGTGCCATTAAGTTCCAATAGAAATCTTGGGGGCAAGCCAACACACTCCGAACAGTCTGGCTTGGACGGCTGTCGTGCTGGGTGTGCAGAGTAGACTCAGATTGCACACTGATTGCGAGCTGGCATTGCTTGTGCGGGGTGCAGGGAGCTGGGGGCGGGGGAGAGTGTGCCTGAGGAGTAGGGCGTTTCACTAAGGGGATATTTATAGCTGGGCTCGGGGAGTAAATGATCCAGAGAGAGGGCCGAAGGGGCGAGGCTGCTGGGAGTTGGTCAAGCCCGGGTGCTGGGTCTCGCCAGCCTGAAATTTCAGTGTCTTGGTCCACCCTGGGATCCCAGGTACCCGGTGATGGGGAAGATAGGAGAAGCCTGCTGGGGTATGATGGGGTGGCCATTTCATTTCTTTGCTTTACATACATAGAAGCAGACCTTGACTCAGTGGCCCCCTCTCTGTGGACTTCCTTTCCCTTCGTGGTAAAATATCCAATAGATGGGAAGCATCACCAACATAATTTCATGCCTTTGTATTCAAAGGTGGCTGACCTCCAAGGTGCTCCCCAATGACCCCATCTTTGGTATTTGTGCCCTTTGTGCGGTCCCTTCCCATTAGAGAATAGGGCTGACGCGGATCACCAATAGGATATTGTGGAAATGACATTGGTGATTAGGGTCCAATGGTGATATGGGGGAGTCCGCCGCCATATTGGAAGGACGCTCAAGCAGGCCCACGGAGAGGTTCACGTGTGAGGAGCTGCGGCTTTGTGCCATCAGCATGGATCAACTTGGCCACTACGGGAGTGGTGGCCTCGGAAACCAGTCCTCCGGCTCCAATCAAATCCTCTGATGATTGTGACCCCCACCGCCCCCCACCTCTTGACTGCAATCTCCTGAAAGATCCTGCACCAGAACCATTTAGCCGAGCTGCTCCTGGGCACCTGGTGCACAGAGATTGTATGCAATAATAGATGAATGTCATTGCATGAAGCAGCTAAGTCTTGGGGTTATCTGTTACCCACCATTGGATAATTCATTCACTGACGTATTATCAGCTCGTAGCCCAGTGTCTGCCACATGGGGGACGACTAATAGATAGCTATTTGTGAATACGATACCACTTCATATGGCTGCTTTGCTGATTAAATGAGATAATACATGGAAGTCTTTAACATAATGTCTGGCACAGAGCAAGAGCCCAATAATGACCATTGGCCTCATCATCATCTTAATCACTACCAATACCATTAGTCTCTGTTAGTTTGGGGCTACAAATGGGTAGGATCTTTGGGAATGGGACTCCCCAAGAGCAATGTCTGGGGAGGCAGAATAAAGGCAGGAGTAGAAAATGAAAATGAGAACGTTAGGCGAAATAAAAGAAGTGAGGAAAATGTTGATAAAGAAGAGAAGAAACTCTATGTGGCTCCTGGATCCGCATCCTGCCCCTGCCCCCCAGCATCTGCAAGTCAGAGAGCACGTCCTGCCGCTTCTAGACTTGGGTTTCATCACCGGTAAGTGATCCCGCCCTCCTGGGGACATATTCCCCTAGGAACATTTGTTTTTTTTTGTTGTAGATGGCCAGATTCAGGTCTAGTTCACGAGTCCCCAGACTCTGGTGGTCATTAAAGATCTAGCTTTTACCATTTCTGCCAAGAAGGGGAAGTTTTGTAGAGATTTTTCTCTTCCCTCCGTTTCTCTCTGGCTTTTCTGCCGCTCGCTAACGTTGCCGGCTTCACGCACTTGGAATTAATCAACTCGAGCGTTGGCTGCTGAGCACCTACTCTGTGCTGGGCTCCGGGAATTTAACGGTGACCGGGAAAGGCACAACCAGTGGTCTCATGAAGCCCGAAGCTTTGTAGGAAAGGGCTTTCCAGTATCACAAGTGTTGAAAATGGTGATATTATGGGAGTGACCATCAGGGGACCTGAGGGTTGAGGGTCAGGGTCAGTCTTCCAGGGAGTCCGGAAGCGAGGCTGACTTTAGAAGCTGCAAGCGCTCCATGAAGGCTCACGTTCTCACTCTCTCCCTGTCTCTCCCTGTCTCGAGGCTTGGCTTCTTCTGTGTTTGCCCTCTTCTGTCCATCAGAAGATAGGCACTCTTCCAGTCCATGGACCTTGCCGCCAAGAAGAGAAGAGAATGGCTGTAGGCAGTCCCAGGCTTCACCCCTCCCAGCCTACTTGGCCAAAGTGCACACAACGTCCCAGGGAAGTCCTCCCACTGGCCTGGCTTGGCTCATCATCCAATCACGGGTCGGGGGTGGCCGTGCCATGAGGGCCACTTGGAGTGAGTGACGAGGAGGAGCCCCAAAGAAAAAGGGGGCACTCTTGCCACAAGAGCAGAGGAAATGGTGCTGAACTGACTAAATGACCATTGTCTACTCGACCTGAAACCACCATTTTTTAAAGTTTATTTATTTACTTATTTAGGGTGTGTGTGTGTGTGTGTGTGTGTGTGCGTGTGTGTGCACAAGAGTGGGGGGAGGAACAGAGAGAGAGGGAGAGAAAGAGGGATTTCTGCACCGTCAGCATGGAGCACCCAAAGTGGGGCTCGAACACATGAACCCGCGAGACCATGACCCGAGCCAAAGTCAGACGCTCAACCGACTGAGCCACCCAGGCGTCCCGAAACCACCATGTTTCATACTCACTCTGGTCATAATGCTTGGCTGAGGAACACGAGCACTTTGACTTCCTCCAAAACATCAAAACTTCTGGTGATTAGGCTGGATTGAAATGTCATTATTGTGTTTGACGTGTGTGCGTGTGTTTGTGTGTGTTTTCTACTTAAGATAGATGTTCTAGGGGCGCCTGGGTGGCTCAGTCGGTTAAGCGCCCGACTTCAACCAGGTCACGATCTCGCGGTCCGTGAGTTCGAGCCCCGCGTCAGGCTCTGTGCCGACAGCTCGGAGCCTGGAGCCTGTTTCAGATTCTGTGTCTCCCTGTCTCTCTTTTCCTCCCCCTCTCTCTCTCTCTCTCTCTCTCTCTCTCTCTCTCAAAAATAAATAAACATTAAGGGGCACCTGGGTGGCTCAGTCGGTTAAGCGTCCGACTTTGGCTCAGGTCATGATCTCACAGTTCGTGAGTTCGAGCCCCGCGTCAGGCTCTGTGCTGATGGCTCACAGCCTGGAGCCTGTTTCAGATTCTGTGTCTCCCTCTCTCTCTGACCCTCCCCTGTTCATGCTCTGTCTCTCTCTGTCTCAAAAATAAATAAACATTAAAAAAATTAAAAAAAAAAGATAGATGTTCTAAAGAGGAATATTATTTATTTTCCTTTTTTTAAAATTGAAATATAATTCACATAAAATGATATGAGTTTCAGGTGTACACATAATGACTCAGGATCTGGATGTAGAGGAAACTGATCCCCATACTAAATCTCGTTAGCATCTGTCTCCATACTTAGTTATAATAATTTTTCTTGTGGAAAATTCTTAAGCTGGGTGATGGTTTCGTGGGTGCTTCTCAGAACACCACACACACATACAACTTGCCTAGGTGTCTTGTTAAAAATGTAGATCCTGGGGCACCTGGGTGGCTCAGTCTGTTAGACGTCCGACTCTTGATCTCGCCTCAGGTCACGGTCTCTCGGTTTGTGGGTTTGAGCCCCGCATTGGGCTGGGCGCTGAGGGCGCGGAGCCCGCGTGGGATTCTGTCTCTCCTTCTCTCTGCCCCTCCCCAGCTTGTGCTCTCTCTCTCTCAAAATAAAAAATTAAACTTTTTTAAAAAATTAATAAAATGCAGATTCTGATTCAGCAGATCTGGGGTAGGACCTAAGATTTTGCATTTCTTAAACAAGCTCCCCGGGGATACCGACATTGGCAGCCCCAGGGACCACAGGGCTCTCTCTGGAGATCATTTTTCGCTCTAGAAACTTTGGCCCAGTTATTGCCAAACAGCAGATACTTTGTGCCTGCCCGACTATGCCAAGGCCTCGGCCGCTCTCACGGGCATCCAATCTCCAATCTGTTGAGCGTGGGTGGATTCGAGGCCAGGGATGTGAAGTGGCAATCAGGGGGTCCCAAGAAAGAGTTAAACCCTCTGGAAGGCGGAGTCACACAGTCCCAGGCAAATGCAGAGGGAGTTGACCCGGTTCTAAGGGTTAATACTATTTTGTTTTCCGGGACTATTTGTTACATTAGGTTAGTGCAGGGAGAAGGGCATGGGGGTCGGCGGCCCCCCTCAGCCACCCCTTCTCCCCGCCTTCCCCCCTCTCTCCTCATTTGCAGCCTCACTGCCTCCTTTAATCGTCAAGAAGAGTCCTTTGCCTTCCTTATTCCTGTCTTCATTTCCCCCTTTTTGTCTTCCTCACCTTGGATGCATAGATTCTTTCTTTTCCTCTCCCTCTCTCCTCTTCTTCCTTTATTTTTAAGACTTCGGTCTCACGAAACTGGACTTTAACTCAGGCCTCAAATCCCAGCTCTGCCCTCTGGGCGAATTAGAACATGCCTCCGGGAGTTCAACACTCAGTTTCTTCATCACGAAGCCAGATTAACAATCCCAAACCTCTGGGCTCCTGGTTGACAGTTAAGTCAACCATGTCCGGGGGAAGTCCTGGGTCTGGGGTACAGTGGGTGCCCTATAAATGTTAGTCTTTCCATGTCCTTAAGACTTTTCCTTTTTACTTGTAGCTGTGTTTCTTTTCCCAACTTTCCTATACATTTCCGGAAGATTCTTTATAGGTGAAGAACTCCATGCAGAAAGTGTGGTGCTATGATGACAGAGACCTGGGCCTGCTGCTTCACAGCTGTGTTACCTCGGACGGGTCGCTGAAATTCCCTACACTTTACCTCCCTCTTCTGCAAATGGGGATAAGAGTTCTTTCTCCGAGGGCAGCGATGAAAATTAAATGAGATGATGTAAGGTCATCGTGAAAATTAAATGAGATGATGTAAGGTCATCGCCTACCACAGAGCCTGGGGGCCACGACTTAGTTTGTCTCCCGCTGCTTACTCCCTCTCTAGCCAAGCCTTCTTTTTACTGCTATGTAACCCACCAACAGTGCTCAAGTGCACAGCTTAACTTGTTGGTACTAATCCCTCTGGTGAGGAATTTCTTCATCCATCCATCCACCCACCTGCCCACTTATCCAGCCATCGTCTATCCATTCATCCACCATCCACTTATTCATTTATTCATCTCTTCATCCATGCATCACCCACCCATCCACCCGCCTACCCATCATCCAACCTTCCGTCCATCCATCATCTCTCTATTTCCATGTATCATCCAACCCTCCATCCATCCACCCGCCTACCCATCTACTCATCCATCATCCAACTTTCCGTCCATCCACTATCTCTCTATTTCCATGTATCATCCAACCTTCCATCCACCCACCCACCTACCCATCTACTCACCCATCATCCAACCTTCCATCCATGCATCCATCTATCCACCTGCCTACCCATCTACTCATCCATCATCCAACCTTCCAGCTTTCCATCCATCCATCCATCCACCCGCCTACCCATCTACTCATCTATCATCCAAACTTCCACCCTTCCATCCATCCATCCATCCATCCATCCCTCCACCTGCCTACCCACCTACTCATCCATCATCCAGCCTTCCATCCATCCATCCATCCATCCACCCGCCTAGCCATCTACTCATCCATCATCCAGCCTTCCATCCATCCATCCATCCATCATCCATCCATCCACCCGCCTAGCCATCTACTCATCCATCATCCAGCCTTCCATCCATCCATCCATCATCTATCCATCTAGCCACCTATCCACGCATGCCTCCATCCACCCATTCATTCATTCATTCACTCATTCATTCATTTGTTCAGAATGGTTACATAACAAATAATATTTATTTATCTAGTAATCTTTATTTACCTAAAGCATACCTTCTCATAAAATTCTATTTGACACTTCAGAACTAGAGGAAAGACATTTAAAAAACCCAGTAACACCAACATGATTTGAAGCCATAAGGCCCTTCCTTCCAGACCCTCATGGAGCAGGTGGAGAGGAGGGATGGACCCTTGGCCTTGAGGACAGAACACATGAGATTGGGTAGCTCGGTGGTCTTCCGACTGGCTTCCCTGACATCCAGAGGTTTATGCTTGTGCCAAAGGGGTTACTTCTCCATCCCATCTGCCTTTTATATGGGTCTCTGTTGAAGACGTAATTTAAGGAAAACTGAAGAGCTCAAGAAAGAAAGTGTTCAGCTGCTAAGCACAGTTTTTAAAGCACTTAAAGAGATACACATCTTAGATACTAATGAAAACTTCAGAAAGAGCTACCTTCTATCTTGTTAACCACCGAGGAAACGGGTCCTCCCTTGCTCACACAGGTTTTGTGGAGTTCTCACCACAAACCAGGCAGTGTGCCACCAAATTACACGAAGGAGTGCATTTAATCCAATGACTTTATGAGGTTGGTACTATTGTCACCCCCGTTTCTTTTTGGATGAAAACGGTGAGGCCCAGAGATGTCAAAGCACTTGCCCAAGGTCACACATCTTCACTCCCTCGTTCAGATTTGAAAACAAGCAGCAGGTGCATTCTGGGGCTCAAACACCCAACAACGTAAAATGATGGATTCCTGCCTTTAAAAGGAACCGAGGCCCGTGCTCGTAAAACCGAGTTTCCCAAGGATCCCCCGAGATTCTTCTGTGGCTTCCACTGAGCGTGATCAGAGGTGACCTCTACCACCTGGATGCTCAACGGATCTGGCCTCACCTCGAGGCCAGGCACGAATTTCATGACCCCTGGAAGCAACTTTCCTTCCTGGGGACTCTGCTTCCTCATCTGTAAGAGGGAAACGGAAACAAGGCCTACGTCCTGAGAGTTAAGGAGGAAAATGCATCCAGAATGCTCAGCAGAAAGCCTGCCATGCGCTGACCACTCCAAAATATCAGCTGTCATCACCACCATCATCACTAATTGTGGCTTCGTATAAGAGCCCATGCGACCAGATCGTGCTGAAGCTAAAGTACTTTGAAAACCAGAGGCCTCGTACTAGGACTAGGGGTAGTATTTGCAGTCATAGCAATAGTATTTATTTTAAGGAGAGAGGCGAGTGGAGATCTTTTGGGGCCTGTTTTCGGTTTCGAAATCATGCCACCATTACTGATTATCAACAACCCCCATTGCCTCGTGAGCACGAATTAGGTACTGGCTCCTGACCTCATGCTTTGCATGATCACCTTGCAAACTCGCTCTGCGTAAGGCACTATTTTATCCTCATTTGACAGGTGAGGAAACTGGAGACCGTCCGTTAACAATGATTTTTGGAGCACCTCCTGGCTGTTATCTGCTGTTCCAGGCACTGTGGGTACAAGAATAGAGCTTCTGTTTGCAATGAACTTAGTTCTATTGGGGGGGGGGGTAGACACAGTTTAGGAACGCCTAATCAAATGAGATCATTCCCAGCACCGGTCAATGCTGAAGAAAAACTGGGGTAATGAGACAGAGGGCAGATGGTTGAAATCAGGGAGGGAGGGGTCTCGGGGGACATGATGTGACATTTAGGTCAAATTGAATGATAGAAAGAGGCAAGTGGAGATAAAAGCATTCTGAGCCAAAGGAGTTGCACATGCAAAGGCCCCGGGGCCCGCACAGGATGGACGGAGGTGGCTTAAGGGATGTTCTCAGCATTTGAACCCATGGCTGGCCCTAGAGTCAGCATCCTAAACCATCCGATTCTCTCCCCTCCCTGGACACTCCATCCACTGGCGAAGGCTGCAGTTGAACTATGACCTTGCTGGGTATTTACAGGGAAGAATTGTCTAGAGCTGTGACCTTCCAGAAAGCAAGCACAACCGCAAGGATGCTGGTCTCAAGAGAGAGCCGCAAAACCGGGCCTCAGCTCTTGCGGGGCCACAGGGTAAAACTCCAATGAGAGATCATGGTCGTGTTCACGGTAGAGTCTGCAAGGTCACCCCATCCCTGGGTGGCTACGAAATGCGATGCTTGTCCTCACCAAGAATTCCAAGCGTGAGCTGGGCACCTCACCCTCAAGACGTGGGGAGGAGGGACTCTCTAAGCCAGGGCTTCCCAGTCTTGGGGGTACACCTGTAAGTCCCCCAAGGGGGATTGTGTGAAACGGTAAATCTGGTCCAGTAGGGCCGGGGCGGGGGGCTCAGCTCTGCATTTCTAAGAAGCTCCTTGTGCTCACATTCTCGGTCTCAAAAATAAAGGAAAACAAACATGAAAAAAAAAAAAAAACAAAACTCCAGGGGAGCCCAGGTCGTTGCTCCATGGAGCATATGTTGAATAGAAAACTATACGGCACAGAATATTCCAGAACAAAGAAAGAAGATGCTACAGCACTGCTTATAGAGCATTTACTACTCTCCAAGTGTCATTTCATTTTGCCCTCGCCACCCACCTATGGGTCAGGCATTGCCATTATCCCTGTTTTACAGATGGGGACACTGAGGCACCGATGAGTTATGTGTCTTGCCCAATGGCACAGGGCTAAGGGGGTGGGGGGGGGACCCAGCTCTCTAACTTCAAGTGCCCTTCACTCCGTCTTTTGCTCCCCCACCTCTTCCACCTGGAAGATGGAGTCTGGAAGCGGGTCAGAAGCTGGTCTCCAAAGCTGAATGTCACAAACAGAGTAACAGACTGTCTTATTTGAAGCGCAGGCTCACCGGGGAACTTTCAGGCTCACCTGTCAGGTGGGAATATGTCGAGACATGAGTCACCAACACTAAACTTCTAACCCTGCGGGGAAGCACTCAGTGTTGTTGCCTTAGCAGGGATTTTGAGGGCCACGGGGGGCTGTCTGTGTCTTTTGGGAATCCTGAAGTTCTCAGCTAACCCGCTTCTCCAAACACATCAAAACCCAGGCGTCTGCAATCAAGGAGAAGACGTAATTTGGGAGCAACGTGGCCCATCGGGCTTTGTGTCACATTCTGTGGATGCAACCACGGTTGGCCCAGTGATGCTTTGGCCCATCAGGGCACACACCGGCTACTGAAAAGAGCCGGGCAACGAAATCAGTAACTCTGGGCAAGTTTGGGGGGTCACGAACAGGATCTTCCAGGGCAGGACCCTAACCCAGACGGAGGGTGGGAGTTGCCCAGAGGGGTTCATGGGCAAGCAATGACCGCCCTGCTCAAGGCTACAGGATGGCCTCCCTCCCACTTACCCTCCCTGCCCTGCCCCCTCTCCATCAGCAGGCAGTCCGCTCCAGGGTCAGGACTTGTGGCCAAATCTTCCCCACTTTCTCAAGGCAGCAAACGATCATAAAATATTAGAAGTCGCCCCTCTGCGTCCCCAGCAAAACGCCCGCTTTACAACCCAGAAAAACACAGTTGGGGAGGAAGCTCAGAAGCACCAAGGATTCCCCTCTCCTCCCTCTTCCCGGTCCAGCCACCGCCTGCCTCCCCCACCCTGCACCCCTCCCCGTCCTTCCCCCCCCCCCCCCCCCCCCCCCCCCCCCCCCCCCCAGGAGAGTGGAGGAACTTGGCAAGCCATCTCGTCGCCAATCAATCTGTGGTGTAACAATTAGCACTTAGGCACCACTCTTGCTAAACACACGCTTAGAAAACACTTAAAAAAAAAAAAAAGGAAGAAGAGTCTTCAGGGGTAGAAGCCAGAGCAGCACCGTTGGAGGGGGGCGGCGGGAGGGGGGGGATGTCAGGGAGCGGAGCCAGGAGGAGGCCTGGGGAGGAAACGGATCAATGCGCTGCAGAATGGAAGGCATCTAATACCCTATTATTGACGAGGCCAAAGCACTTTGAAGCGTGTTTCCACCGTGAGCAATTAGTCGGCGAGACCGCAGGAGTTAAGCTAACACTGCCAGCACCACCCCCCCATCTCCCCTTCCTCCCCGCGAGCTGTTGGATGACACTTTCATTTGGTCGCGAGCCCCCGCAGCAGTGGCGCCAGCCTGCAGCCGTAATGGGGCCCATCCGAGGCAGACCAAATGCTCCAGCCTCCCAGAAGGCCCCCGCCGCCCCCCACCTGCCCCGGCCCCCCGCCCCGGCCGCCCGCGCCCCTGCTCCCGGGTAACAGAATCCAGTCGACGCGGAGTCTGTCTGCGCGCCTGCGAGCTGCCCAAATTGATTGTAATGGTTTTATCGCGCGCAGAGAGACCTGGCTGTTTTCTCGCCTCTGCTGTCGGCTCGCATAAACGCCCGGGCAGGAGGAAGTGGGTCCTCCGCGGAGCAGTGGATCGGATGAAAGGCAACTTTTGTTTGTTGGCCAGAAGCTCGCAGGCTCCCCTGCCGCCCCCGTCTCCAGCCCGGTTCGAGGCTGTTTCTCTCCCCGGGCCTCCCAGCTTGTTATGCACAGGAGAGAGGCTCTGCAAACCGCCCCCTCCCCTCCCCCCAAAACAGCGGGGGGGCTTGCTGGGGGGGGGGGGAGGGGCTCCTTCCTGGAGCCAGTGCTGGGTTCCTCTCTAAGGGCTGGAGTGTTTGGGGAAGAGGGTTCCGACAGGGGGTGGGAGAGAGACTTGGGCAAGGTGACACAGGAAGCACCTGGAAGAGGGAGAGGGGAAGCTCGGCCCGGTCTGGCTAATGCTGGCTCTGGTCCGTGCTCTGTACCTGCCCACGTTGCTGCAGGAGAAAGACTCGGGTGTAACACCTCGAGCATTGGGTATGCCCCAACCTGCCCTGGGTGACGATGCCCAGGCAGGCACCATGAGGGCAAGGATTCCTTTGCATGTTCTGGAGCTGGGGACAGGGAGGGGTAGAGTCTCTTCTCGCATTTATCCCTTCTTCTTGCTTTGGGCGGGGTTGCAAAGCCTGGGACTGAACCAGCAGATGCATGGAAGTTTCTATGTGCTCTTAAAGACTTCTTTCCTCTTCTTCTCCCATCCCTTGCCCCGTCTGCTCTGTTCCTTATTTCGTATTTCCTGTTCTCACGCGTCCCCGCATTTCTACGCTGGGGTGGGGGTGGGGGGGAGGTCAACTGTTTTAGGAGGAACTGTGGGATTTGGCTGAAGACAGCAAGCATCATAATCCCCAAGCCGAGGTGCCGACTTCTGCTTTTCACAAGAAAGGACAAGGGCTCTCCTCAGCCCCTCGGCGTTGGTGGGGGGTTCTTGCCTATGTTCTGCATGAACTCTTTGAGTCCAGCCACAGGCTGAAGGCTTGATAGGAAGACCCGAGGGGCCCAGCCCTAAAGAAAAGAGGACGGGGCCAAGGTCAGAACGACCTCGCAGCAATGACCAGAATGAAGGCCAAGGCGTGAACAAGGGATGGGAGAAAAAAGCCAGGGCTCCTGCCCCCCTGTGAGCGGGACCCAGGTCTGAAGGGGCAGGTGATAAGGAGCGACTCCGTTTCTCCAAGAGGAAAGTGGGGGGGGAGGACAGGCTTTGATAATCCCAAGGGCCCGTGTGTTGTTCAGTTCTACCGTGGGAGGATTCAGAGTCGCCTGGGCTGTGTTGGTGGGAGGGCAGGCCAGGGTTCATCTGGAAGCAGGGCAATGGGTGTGGGCAGCTGGGCCGAGTGAAAGGTCACGGGGTGGGCTTCTCGCCCCTGAGTTGATCAAGGTGTCACTCTCAGAGCCGTGTGGGGAGCCGCGCTGTCCCGGGAACGGGGCTGGGGAACACTGGGGTCTACGCCCAGTGAGAGTGGGTGAGCTGTGTTCCCCAGTCTCGGACCCAGCTCCCCTCTAACTCCCCAAGCAGCGTGGGCAGAGCCTTCTGGACCCAGAAACTGGCTGAGGCGAGGAGTGTGTGAGCTCTTTCCATCCCACGAAACACCCAGGGAAGGGGGAAATGACCGCGTGACTCAGTTTCCCGGAGCTGCCACAACCACGTGCCGCGAGCAGAGTGCCTGAAACAACACAGCTTTATGCGCTCGCGGCTCTGGAGGGTGGAAACCCCCAATCAAGGCGTCAGCAGGGCCACGCTCCCTCTGGAGGCCCTAGGGGAGAATCTGTTCCCCGCCTTTCCCCTAGTGTTGGGGGTTCCCGCCATCCCTTGGCCTTCCTTGGCCTCCGCTCTCTGCCTCCGTGCTCACGTGGCCTTCTCCCTGTGGGTCTTCCCCCCACCCGTCTTCCTTCTTGCAAGTCTGTCTCCATGTTTTCTCTCCTCTTCCTAAAAGGACGCCAGTCGGATTGGATTCGGGTCCACCCGAAGACCTCATCTTCAGTTGATTACAGCTGCAATCGCCTTATTTCCAAACGAGGCCGTATTCACGAGGGGTTAGGGCTACCTTTTATTGGGGGGGGGGTACACAATTCAACCCATAAAAGTCTGGAAGAAAGAAGTCCACCGTGGAAGGGGTATATGCATTGATTGGCACCTGCCAAGGAGTTGAGCAGACTTAAAGGGCCCCGCGTCACGTCCCACGGGCCTGTCTCTGAACAAGGGGCCGCTCTCTGAAAGCTTAGACTCAAGTTGATGGCATTCTGCTCAAGCACGTGTCACGCCCTCTATACAGCTGCAGGGCCTGCTTGGGCCAGCAGCACCAGGAGCCCAAAAACCGACGGGGCGGGGGGGGGGGGGGCCCAACCGGGGGGAGGGTCCAGTAAGGGCTGGGGCTAAATTCCTTACTAGGTCCTCTGAAGGGACACCTCTGGGATGCATTCCATATACTTCTAAGATGTTCCAGTGGAACCGAAATCTCATCGTCCACCGTGGCTCCCTGAGTGATGGCTTATCTTGGCTTCTCCTTCTTGCTTGTCCCACTATTTCTACTCCCTTGAGCCTGATCCTGGGATCACCCTGACCTCCCCCACCCCCAGTTGGCTCCCATCTCGCCCCCACCGCCATTAAAACTACCTGTTTCCAAGTCTCAGGCTCAACTTCTGGTGGATCCCAAACCAAGAGAGACATGGACCCTGGAGAGAACGTGGGTTATTTATTTCCCAATCTAGGACCTAGCAACGCCCCCTTGAGCAAAGCCGATAATAAGAACATTTTCCACATGCATCGTCTGTTTTAATCCCAACACCGTAGTGGGTTGGTTTGTGTACCCCTCAAAGATATAGATCCACATTCTGACTTCTGAAACCTCGAAACATGGTCTTATTTGGGAAAAGCGCAGTTAGAAATAAGCTGAAGACCTGAGATGAGAGCATAGCATAGCGTTGGATCAATGACAGGTGTCGTTCACTGAGACAAAATAAAAGACGCAGAGGGGAGAGGCACAGCCAGAGGAGAAGGTGACGGGTGATGTCCAGGTGGAGGCAGAGAACGAAGCGAAATGTATATAAACCCAGAAACGCCAAAGACTGCTGGCTGGCTCTCACCCAACCGTAGGAGAGAGGCACGATCTCCCTCGCAGCCCTCGGAAGGAACCAACCCTTGATCTCGGATGTCTGGCCTCCAGAACTGTGACAGGATCAGTTTCTGCTGTTTGAAGCCACCCCATTCGTGGTAGCTTGTGACGATAGCCCTAGGAAATGAATTCTACACGTTAGTTATTGCCATATTAATATTCCACATGGGAAACAGAGGTTCAGGGAATTTACTTCACATGCCTGAATAGCTGGGGGGGGGGGGGGGGGGGG
>NW_026057586.1:78979803-79123672 GCF_023721935.1 Panthera uncia
GAATTTACTTCACATGCCTGAATAGCTGGGGGGGGGGGGGGGGGGGGAGTAAAATCTGGATTTAAATCCTGCTCTGTGTAGCTCAAAACCCTTCCCTCAAACATTCTTCTAGACCTTTTCCTCCTCAGAGAAGTTACTGCATTTCCTCTGTGTTTTGGAGAGACTCCAGAGGCCCAAGAAGTTCTAGTTAGGGCCCAGGTGGCAAAGGGCATGGACAGGGAAGACCATGAATAAATTTGGCAAATGAGGCCTCCTCTGGGCGCTCTGAGCTGTATCCGGGGAGGACAAAGGCCCAGGAGCTGACTCTGAGGGCCTGCAAATTTCAAAAGTAGGGGCCAGGAACTTGTGAGTATTTAAGTTAACGAAACCTCAATCATCTCTGGAGGCCCATTGAACTAGGAGGCTTAGAATTATTTTTGGCCGCCAATATGGCAGGCCTTCGGGCCTTTGCGGTACAGAGGTCCTCTGCAAGTGAGATTTCAGAGGGAGAGCTCACCGAGGGGGTGGGGGAAGGGCCGGACAGTGAGGCAAGCTGCGACGTGACCAGAGGCCCGGAAGGAAGCAGGCACAGGTTGGGAGTTGAACTTGGAAAATAAAGTGTGATTTCAGCTTCTCGCGGACAGACAACTTGGCCCCGTGAAGCAACGACTGTGCAGCCGTGTGGCCCGCGGCCAAGCCAGCTGGACTCTGGGGGCAGAGACTCTTCACTACATCTCCGTAATGGGCTGCACGGAATAAAGGGGATTGAGTAGTGAAAGGGAAAGTTTCGCTGAAAGGAAAGGCTTTCTCAACGTTGGTGTGTGAGTCAACGGAGAATCCGACTTCTAAGTGCAAAAGGCGGGACCGCGGTCCCCAAAGGATAGGCTCCCTTCGTAATGGATTCATGAAGTGAGTTCTGCGTGTTTAACATGGTGTCTTTTCAAATGAGAGAAATAGCATACTTTGGGCGGGGGGGGGGGGGGGGGGGGACATCGTTGCACAGAAGGTGCATAATCAGGAACAGAATGGTGTCTTTCAAACTCTACCTTCCAGGGAAGATGAGAGACGGTGCACAAATTGGTCGCAAAGAAGAGACACGTGTGATTCGCCCAAGCCCTTGCTGTCAAACAGACACCACACGTCGTTGCCTCTCCTTCCACTGCCCGTGGCAGACATCACTAATCTATCACCGCTACTCTTTCCTTCCGACTCCCATTAAGGTCTCGTTCCTGAAGACGTTAAAGGAGGCAGGCACTACCAGAGGTGACATGAGAGATGGAATTGCCTGACTCTGTAGCCCTTAGGTGTTGAAGGTTTATTTCAGAGACGGGCAGGGAAGTAGGGCAGCATAGACATGCTTGTAACTCCGTGATTTTAAGACCAACATATGGGGCAAGGCTCCAGGGGAACTGGACCAATGGATCATTTCCATTTGGGTTCAGGAATCACTCTAACTCTTTCCTTTGCATCTCCGATTCATACCAAGAGGAGGGGAAATTGAGAGAGAGAGAGAGAGAGAGAGGGAGGGAGGGAGGGAGTCCAATTGGGATAATTTGTCACCAACCAATACGGTGTACCTTTAGAGGACAGACCGTCTCTAAGACAACGTTCAGATGGCTGGCTCCTATTACGAACAGCCTTTTGTGACATGCTCTTAGCTCAAATGGCAATGTTCAAATCTCACGGTCAGCAAACTTTCTGCAAGGGGCAAAGTAGTCAATAGTTTAGGCTTTGTGGGCCGTGCAGTGTCTGTCACAGTGATTCAGCTGTGTCATCGGAATGCAAAAGCATTCACAGATACCACATAAACCCACGAGCGCTGTTGTGTTTCAATAAAACTTTATTTACAAAGCCGAGCGCCTGCAGCCAATGGTCTCCAACCCTATTTGAACTGATCAGTGGTGGCTGAGTTAGCAGGGTCAGAGAGCACAATGATGACAACTTAATGCAGAAGAAACTGTGTCCTTCTCAGAAGAAAACTCTACTCTGCACGTGTTGAGTATTTCATGAACTCTCTGGAGTCAGTAGCTGTTGTCATGCTTCTCATGTACAAGTTCTAGGAGATCTGGTGGTCTTCGGTGAACTAAAGTACATTTATCTTTTTTTCCCAATGTTTATTTATTTATTTTGGGAGACAGAGAGAAAGTGGGGGGGGGGGCAGAGAGAGAGAGGGAGAGAGAGAATTCCAAGCAGGCTCCCTGCTGACAGTCTGCAGCCTGACACAGGGCTCCCTTCCATGAACTGTGAGATCATGACCTGAGCTGAAATCAAGAGTCAGATGCTTAGGGGCACCTAGTGGCTCAGTCGGTTAAGTGTCCAACTTGGGCCCAGGTCACCATCTCCCGGTTTGTGAATTCAAGCCCTATGTTGGGCTCTGTGCTGACTGCTCAGAGCCTAGAGCCTGCCTCGGATTCTGTGTCTCCTTCTCTCTCTGCCCCTCCCCTACTCACGCTCTGTTTCTTTCTCTCTCAAAAATAAACATTAAAAAAAAAAAAAGAGTCAGATGCTTAGCCGTCAGAGCCACCCAAGCGCCCCTAAATTACATTTAACTTTGACTTTTTTTCTGGAGCCCTCCTCCTATGACTGTGTCCTTGTTGTATATAATAGGGATAGAAAAGTTGTGGCATGCCTACTGTGATTCCCCATTGCCTCACCCATGGCAGACATCACTAATCGATCACAAGACTCTAATCGATCACGGAGTCCACGCATGCCCCAATGTCCTTCTTAACGTAAAGCCGTCGCAACCAATCACTCAGAGGTGGCCCTCAAACCAAAATATGCTTGCTACGCTAGGAAGAAGGAGAGAGTAGAAACAGAAAATGTTTGCGGATAGACAAAGTCCCAAATGGCATTCAAACTGGGAATCCCAGCTCCTCCATACCCCTGGGCTGAGATCCTGCTTTAACAGACTTACAGTAAACAAACCCAGGACGCATTTAAAAAAAAAAAAATCTCCCTGCCAAGTTGTTCAGGATTTTCCTCATTTCAGCAGATGGTCTCATTCTTGTCACTCTCGAGGGGTCCTCGAAGCTGCGATCCAGCTGCTTCCTGGGGGAGCGTTTGGGTGGAGTCTGGCAAATCCTTCCAGCTGAAGCTGGGAGGAACATTTCAGCACAGATATTTGTGACCCGTCCCAAAGTTCCAGAGTTTGAAGCCAGACCCGTGATACAGTCAGGGCTCCCATGCATCAGGCTCAGAGCCCGGGTGAGCAGCCCCCCACCCCCACCCCGACTTTCTCCTGTTGCTGGGACACCCTCTGTTCCGGGCCCACCAAGTAGAAATGGCACCTGGAGAGACACCACTCTTTACGTTTCCCCCTCCGGTCACCACCTTCCAGCTCACGTTGGCGAGAGGAGGAGAAACGGGCTTTTAACACCATCCGGTGACCCTCTGTAAGCACCTTCTCCCGCATTTGATCTAACAAGGTGGGGACAGGTCAGTTCTGGCCTTGCAAGAGCGAAAGCCTTGTCAACAGGCGGTTCGAGCCGCATGGGAACAGGGGTAATCGGAGGCCCGGCTGGCCGGGGCAGCCAGAGAGCTCGCCTGGAAAATATTTCAGGAGAAGCTGTCACGGGCATTCTAAGTGCCGACAAGATGCGTCGGGGAAATCCATTGAGTGCTTTTAGGAAGCAGCCATTTTCTCGCGCAGAATCTTGCTGGCTTTCCAGTTAGGGGCCCAGAGGGAGTTGGCTGGCATTGAAGAACGATCCAGAAGAATTGGAGCGGCAACTGCGGGGGGGAGGGAGCTGCATCTCTGGGGCTGGAACGAGGACTTACCTGATCTGCTCTCATTCTCTCCTCCCTGACTTTGCCGATGCGCGGACCAAAGGATTTTGCACCACAGTCCCCTATCTGCAAAGATGGGGCAGTGGTTAAGAGCCTGGGTTTAGATCTGTGCTTCTTGGGATTGAGTCCCAGACATGCTACTTACTGGCTGGGTGACATCTGGAGGGTTATTCACCCTCTCTGGGTCTTGGTTTCTTCATCTTGTAAAATGGTGATAATCCCAGTGCATGACCGATCAGGTTGTTATGACGGATAAAAGAGTTAATTCCAGGAAAGGGCTCCGAACCCATGATCAACACCGTGGGGTTTCATTTGGTGTATCTTTGTGTTGTTTTGGTTTTTTTTTTGAAGTCAAGCTTATCAACATGTAATCTACATCCAGTAAAATACGCCCTTCCACTGGTGACTTCACTGATGAATGAGTTCCAACAAATATTTATGAGGATGTCATAAATATCCACGTGGATGTCTTGACCTCCAGACTCAAGACGCAGAACACACCCGTTCCCCTCACAGAGTTCCTTTGTGCTTCCTCCGCTACCCGCAAGCCTCCAGCAGCCCCTGGTCTGATTTCTGTCCCTGGACTTTCGCCGTTTCCAGAACGTCTTATAAAGGAAATCATTCCATATGCAGCCCTACGTGCCCACTTTCTTCCCCTTCGCTTAAGGCTTTCTGAGGCTCGCCGGGGTTGTTGCGGGCACCAGCACTTTGTTCCTGTTCACGGCTGAGTAATATTCCATCGTAAGGAAGTTCCACGCTTTGTGAGTCCATCCACGGCTTGATGGACATTGGGCTGTTTCCAGTTTGGGGTAATTATGAATGCTGCTGCCGTGGACATCCACGTGCACGTCTTTGTGTGGACAACTCTTTTCTTTCTCTTGAGTTGCACGGCTAGGTCACGTGATAAAAGTACGTTTAACTGCCCAAGAAACGGCCAACCCGTCTTCCAACGTGGCTGTGCCATTTTCCATATTCTGATCAGCAGCATATGAAGTTCCTGTTCCTCCCCACCACCGCTCGATAGTGCCAGCTTTTTTTTTTCTTTTCATTTAAAAAAAAATTTTTTTTTGGTAATGTTTATTGATTTTTGACAGAGAGAGAGGCAGAATGTGAGCAGGGGAGGGGCCGAGAGAAGGGGAGACAGAGAATCTGAAGCGGGCTCTGGGCTCCGAGGCATCAGCACAGAGCCCGACGCGGGGCTCAAACTCACGGACCGAGAGGTCATGACCTGAGCCGAAATCAGATGCTTAACCGACTGAGCCACCCAGGTGCCCTTTCTTTTTTTTTTTTTAATGTTTATTTATTTTTGAGAGAGAGAGACAGAGCATCAGTGGGGGAGGGGTAGAGAGAGGGAGACACAGAATCTGAAGCAGGCTCCAGGCTCCGAGGCATCGGCACAGAGCCCGACACAGGGCTCGAACCCACGCACGGTGAGATCATGGCCTGAGCCGAAGTCGGACGCTCAACCAACTGAGCCACCCAGGCCCCCCCGCTTTTTTTTCCCTTTTTAACATTGCCTTTCTAGGAAGTGTTTAGTGGCGTTTTGTTGCATTTTTAACCTGCATTTCCCGGTGACTGGTAACAATGAGCATTCTCTCCTGTTCTTCTTTGGCAAACACATCTCTGCTTCGGTGAGCTTGGGTTTTTTTAGGAGTGAGGACAGCCACCCACCCTTTGTTCTCCGTTGTCATTTCTGTTTGTTTGGCATTCTTGTGTCTAGAGCGACCGGTGAGCCTGTGTGTTTGAAGGTCCCAGGTTGGGAATGGTGTCCGTTCCTCGGATTCCTTTCCATCTCTGCGTCCTGCAGCGTGGGCTTCTTCGGTGGGCTCCCCCGGGGCAGCCGCTGGATGCTCCTGGGCTTCTGTTCTGAGGAGAGATGGCATCTCGGCCCCAGGAAACTCGAGCACAGCAGGAACAAACACCTACTTCCCTCCCAGCTTTCCCAGCCAGGAGTTTCTGTAGCTGTTGGCTATCTAAGAGCCAATCACTGTGGCCAGGGCTTGGAAACGGAGACTGCTTGGCTAATATGCCTAATTATACGCCTGTCCTTAGGGCTGGTGGAAGGAGCCCAAGCTGACCTCAGGGACTTAGGGTGGGGGACAACTGGATTCAATGGCACCATAGGACTGAGCCTGTGGGGCCGAGTCCTGTGCTTTAGAAGGCTCTGTCCCTCTTTGGTTTGTGCCCCTTCCCGCAGGTGGAAATGTCCACGAAGCCAAGGGGGAGCTTTGCTCTGGGTATCTGGAACCCCTAAATTCCATGGTCTAATGGCTTCATCTCTCCCTCCAGGGCATGCACAGACCTCTTTCTGTGTCTGTCTTCCCAGCCGATGCTGATGCTCCTGGAGGAGATGGAGGGGCAGTTGGTAGGGGGTGGTGGGGATCGGATGGAATTTGGATGTATAATCTAGGAGGTCCATGTGTGTGCCCTTGAGTCCTTGGGGTGTGGGAGGCGGCGGGGGGGGGGGGGGGGGGGAAGGACGGGTGGAGTATCCTAGACCACCAGAGAGTCTAAGGGGGTTTGGCAAGGCCATGAGAGAAAGTCCTTGAGCCGAAGCTGGCTGTCACTGGAGTCCCGTGTCTCCCGGGAACAGACCTGTCACAGTGTCTCTGCCATTTGCAGCCACGGTTGGGGGCAGGCAGTCCTGGGAAATGTGACCTCCGAGCAGGTGCACAGATGGATGTGAGGACGCAGCGCTGGGACCCTCAGTCGATTTCATTGCTTGTGGTTAGAGGTCTTCAAGATGCCTGTTCAGGGTCTCCGCTCCCTGAGACCCCAAGCATGACGGATGGGCCTGCCCTGATCCCCAGTGAAGGGGCAGTTACTGGAAAAGGGGGAAGTGGGTACTGGGGAGTCTTGCAAAGACCACTGGGGACCTAGGACACTGAAGATGACAAATCTGAGACAGCCTCGCCCTTGGCAATGTTGCCCCGAGCACGTCTCCACCGGGCACATTAGCACTACCAATCACCTTGACCAATGAAACAACGCGCCCCAGGGTCTCGTCTTCTCTCCGGTGGAGGTTCGAGTAAGCGCTTACCCTCCCTAGCCTGTGACCCACCAGGGAATCTTGTTAAAACGCGGGTTGTGAACCCGCAGGTCTGAGCAGGGGCGAGTGGGGCGGGGGGTGGTCACGGTGCTCATGTCTTAGCTCCCAGGGCACCCCCCTGCTGCAGATGCGTGGAGGCCACGCCTGGAACATCCAGGGGACGAAGTAGGTGCCCGATGAAAGGTAGCTACGATCACCACCGCGATTTCCCCAGAAGAGGGCTGCGTAGATCCGCTCGCCCCCCCCCCCCACCCCCACCGGGACATTTCCCAACGGGGTCATTTCTGCAGAGCGGTCGGCAACTGAGGAACAATGAGGTGAGACGAGGCGGTGGCCCAAAAGGAGGCTGATGGTGGACACGTGCTTCCCTCGGCAGGTGTGGGGAGAGCGGGACCAGCTGCAGGGGAAACCTCTAATTGGTGAGGGAAGTCACCCGGCTTAAACAGGATGCAGGCAGAAGGCCCCATCCAGGCTCCGCCGTGGCCTTGGGGTTCTGGCCGCGGGGAGCGAAGGAAAAGTGGGGTCGGGAGGTCAAGCCTTCCCTCAGGGCTGAGCTGCTGTCACCGGACTTTCCATTCCAGGAGGGCGTCCCCCTAGGCAGGGATTCTTCCAGAAGCACGCGTGTGCGTTCAATCCTGCGACAGCACCTGCCACCGGACGGTGAGTCTCACAGATCAAAACAAAGGTTCTCTATCAGTTTCTGGAGGCCGCCGGAACAAATTGCCACAGCTCGGTGGCTCGAAACAGCAGATCCTTATTCTCTCACCGTCCCGGAGGCCGGAAATACGGAATCGGTATTGCGGGGTCAAGGTCAAGGGGTCGGCGAGGCCTCCTCTGGAGGCTCTGGGGAGGATCCGTTCCGCGCCTCTCCCAGCTTCCGGGGGCTGCCCGGCTCGCATCATCAACCGTCCCGAGCGGCAGGACCGGCATTTTCAAGGCTCTCTTCTCCAACATCACATCGTCTTCTCGTCTGTGTGTGGAACATCTCCCTCTGCCTCCCTCTTGTAATTGATGTGTTCAGACCCCCCCCCCCCAGATAATCCGGGTTGATCTCCCCATCTCACGATCCTTACTTGAATCACATATGTAAAGACCCCCCTCCCTTTTCCCCAGAAGGTAACATTACAGGTGCCAGGGATAACGATGTGGGTATCTCGGGAGGGGGACATTTCAAAGCCCGCCGCATTATCTGTCTCCCCCCTCTAGGATATAAACTCTGTGAAGGCAGGGGTTTTGTGCCTCTTGTTCGAAATGCTGGCCTCGGTGCCTATCACAGTTCCCGGCATACAGTAGGGGCTTGATAAATGTTTGTCAAATGAATGAATCAGTGAATGGCTTTGTAAGCCAGAGGGATAGGGGCTTGCTGTTTAAAAAAAATTTTTTTTAACGTTTATTTATTTTTGAGACAGAGAGAGACAGAGCATGAACGGGGGAGGGTCAGAGAGAGGGAGACACAGAATCCGAAGCAGGGTCAGGGCTCCGAGCTGTCAGCACAGAGCCCGACGCAGAGCTCGAACTCACGGACTGCGAGATCGTGACCTGAGCCGAAGTCGGCCGCTCAACCGACTGAGCCACCCAGGCGCCCCAGGGCTTGCTGTTTAAAGGAAGCCTGCACGGAATCCCTTGTGAAGGGCAGTTTGATAATCTGGGTAATTGCCTTCAACTCATGCTCTGAAAAAGCAAGCTTTTCAGCATCGCATTTACTGAGTGCCACGCTCCCTCCGTATACGGCTTGGGATGTTGCTTTTAAGAAAAGCAGCAAAGCGGGGCGCCCGGGGGGCTCAGTCGCTTCAGCGTCCGACTTCGGCTCAGGTCATGACTTCACCGTCCATGAGTTCGAGCCCCGCGTTGGGCTCCGTGCTGACAGCTCAGAGCCTGGAGCCCGCCTCGGATCCTGTGTCTCCCTCTCTCTCTGCTCCCCACCCCTGCTCACACAGTCTGTCTCTCTCTGTCTCAAAAATAAAATAAAAATATTAAAAAGAAGCAGCAGCAGCAGCAGCAGCAGCAAAGAATTGGCAAGGAGCCTTTTCTTTTGTTTCAGCCGAGTAAAAATAAAGGCCCTTAGCCAATGTCGCCCATCCCTGTGCTTTTTCACACCTAAATTTCATTGAAAGTGTCCAAATGTTGCCAAATATGGTAAAACACGGCCCTGAGTCCTGGTGACGGTGTTTGGAGCACAGGCCGCTTGAGTTCAAACCTCGGCTGTGTCGATTGGCAGCTCTGTGACCTTCAGGCAAGTTCCTTTTCTTCTTGAGCCTCAGTTTTTTCATCTGTAAAATGGGACTCGTCAGCATACTTACCTCATTAGGTTGCGGTGGGGATTTACTCTCTTGACAAATATTTATTGAGGACCTCGTGTGTGCCAGGCACTGGGTGCACAGTGCGAAGAGAAAAAGCATAGTCCCTGCCTGCCGTGAGCTTCGAGTTCTCTGGGAGACCAGGAGCGTGAGGCCTCTGCTGGGCTGGGCGACACGGTCAACGCTCAGTAGATGTTTTGGTTACTGTGATAACTAAAGAGTCGTCTCCAGTACCTTCATCGTTATTGGACACCCAGTCTGCAACTGTGATCATTTTTTTCCTACCTGTGACTTTAAGGGGGGGTCATCACACGTCGGAAGTGAGGGATCGACCTGGGGTGCGGACGGAAAGCAGTCTTGTCCTCGTCAGCCAGGAGAGATGGGTGAAATTGCACTAGATTAGAGGAGAGGAGACAGAAATGACCAGGTTGGGACCCGTGATAAAGGAAGCATACGAAGGGGAGATGGGCGTCAAGAGTGTGAGCCAGCCCGGGCGGGTGATAACCTAGAAGGACTTTCCTTGCACGTGCTCTGAGCTCTGGAACTCGTCCCTGCAGGAGAGAAGCGGGCTGTGCGCGGTGCAGCAGGGACAGCGTGTGGCTTCAGCTGCAGGGAGCGCTCTGTTCCGGTCAAGGCCTTCGGGAAAAGGAAATGAGAAGAAGAAACTTAGGAATGGGTCTGGCAGGGAATAGCTTTGTCTCCATTTCTCTGGGCGGTGATAACAGAACCATAGGTACAAGGCACTTTCTTTTACTGTTACTTCTTTTCTTTCTCGTATCACCTCACTGGATCAGGAGCTCCCTTAGGGGGAGGGGCTGTGCCTCTCTCTCACGGTCTTAGTAAGCACTTATACGAGGAATACATTTGGCTATAATTAAGAGAAAGCTCAACTCTTACATGGCTTAAATAAACCATGGTTTGTTTTCCTTACGTAACAAGAGATCCAGAAGGAGATGGACATTGGAATTAGTTTAGCAGCCCCAGTATTCTTCTGTGATCTTTTCAGTTTGATTCATGCTTAATGCCTCATGGTCACAAGATAGCTGCTGTGCCTCCAGGCATTACATCTGCTTCCTAGGCTAAAAGGGGAGGGAAGGGACAGAAAAGGCTCACCTAGCCACTGTCATCCCCATATTTATCAAGAAAGGAACTCTTTTTAACAGATATCTGCTTAAATCCCATTGGCCCAAATGGAGCCCCAGAGCCAGCAGGGAAGACTGGGGAATAAAGTGTTATCTTTTATATATATATATATATATATATATATATATATATATATATTACAACATTATAACTGTACAGAAAGCCCAAATGGGACGGAGGTTGGGAACAGGCCTTGAGAATGAATGAAAAAAGGAAGGAATTGGAAATTGTCTTGAGGATGAATGAATGAGTTGTTTGGTGACTGAAGAAGCCCAGAGTCCCTGTGCCCAGAGTAGCGGTTTGCGATGATATCGTGTCTGTCTGATGCCCATGAAAATATCTGCGGCTCACGGAGTACTTAAGATCACCGGACATTAGTTACCAAGAAGAATATGGGCACTGGGTGATGTTTGATTTTAGTAACAGGCATTTGCTCATTCATATTAAGTGACTCTTCAGGGTGGGTCCCTCTTCAACTTGGACAAGAAGGGATTACTTTGGTGCATACAGGGCTCTCGAAGATGCCATCGGGGATGTCGGCAACGACACAAGGGACATGGAGGGCTATCGGGTGTCTCTAAAGTAAAAGGAGGCAGTGCTCGGGGACCCTGTCTTGCTTTCAATCTTAATTAGTTCTCCTTTGTCCTTGCCCCAGCTTTCAGAGTTAGCCAGTGTTTTGCCCTTGAGCCTTGAGTCCTTGCAAAGGCAGGATGGAAGTTCAATTGGATTGAATTGGGGCATCTCTGCCCACCAGCTCCTTCTCCCCGGCCCTTGGGGATGGATGTTTAGCCAAGACCTTGTCCAACGGGGGCATCTTGGTCCAACAGCCTCTTGTGGGAGGCCCTCAGGGATGAGGACCTGGCCACTTGTCCAGAAGTGGAAACAGGGAAGTGTGACCTTGGCCAAGTTCCTTGACTTCTCTGAGCCTCGGCCTCTTCCTCCGCATCGCTTGCTCTGAAATTCGGGCGAGACAACGTATCTGGAGCATTATTATAATTATGATGCTCTTAGTTGGGAAAACCTGGGTTGGGATGTATGATCAGTTTAGTTTATTTTTTAGCTACAGTTTTCTCATGTGTAAAATGGACGTCGGTAGAGCCTTCCGGGGCGGTGGGGAGTTAGAAATTACACGCTGAACAATCCTGTTGGTGCAGAGAAGGGGGTATGTGAGGGATGAATGAATGTCCGACCAAGACTAAGCAGGAAGATGGGATTCAGGATGAGCTGGGACATCGAGGGCTCCGGCTGGGGCAGGTGCTGGTGAGTCGCCAGCCTGGGTCAGAGGGCAGGCATCGGGGGCTGTGTCCTGGGAAGGAGGAGGGGGTCCTGGTGAGCCCAAGCAGGGCTCTGAGATCAGATCTTCTACCTGGACAATGGCGAGGCTCTGGGCAGAAGGGCGTACGATGGGGGTCTGCGGGGTAGCGCGTATGCCTCCCCAGATCCACAGGGGTCCCAGTTCAAGAAGGTCAAGCGTGCCAGGGCTCCAGCCTGGAATTTCGACCCTGCTCTCATCACCCACTGCCTGTTTGACTTCACGCTATTTAGTCTTCCTGAACTTGGGATCGTCATCTCTTCCTGGGGAACAGCAACCATTTAAAAAAATTTTTTTTAATGTTCATTTATTTTTGAGAAACAGAGAGAGACAGAGCGTGAGCGGGGAAGGGGCCGAGAGAGAGGGAGACACAGAATCCGAAGCAGGCTCCGGGCTCCGAGCTGTGAGCGCAGGGCCCGATCAGGGGCTCAAACTCACGATCGGAACCGTGAGATCATGACCTGAGCTGAAGTTGGATGCTTCACGGACCGAGCCACCCAGGCGCCCCAAAGAGCGACCATTTTTAAAAGCTAAGGGCTCCTGGTTACTTACATTGTATCTTACAGTGTGTCGGTTCTCTGCCCTTCCCACGAACCCCTTTGAAGCTCTCTGCAGCCCCGCAAAGCTGATACTTTTATACTTTTATTATCTTCCTTTGCTGAATGAAGACCCTAAGTAACAGAGCAAGATCCGTGACAGCAACTGGTATGGCAGCTCAGGCAGGACGAGGAGAGAGAAGCCCAAAGCTTTGCTACTCGTTTTTCAACAAATAATCGCACACTGCTGGTGGGAACGCAAACAGGAGCAGCCGCCCCAGAAAACAGGGTGGAGGGTCCTCAAAAAATTAAAAATAGATCTACCCTATGACCCAGCAATGGCACTGCTAGGAATTTACCCAAGGGACACAGGAGTACTGATGCATAGGGGCACATGTATCCCAATGTTTATAGCAGCGCTCTCAACAATAGCCAAATTACGGAAAGAGCCTAAATGTCCATCAACTGACCAATGGATAAAGAAGATGTGGTTTATCGATACAATGGAATACTACTTGGCATTGAGAAAGTATGAAATCTGGCCATTTGTAGCAACGTGGATGGAACCCGAGTGTATTATGCTGAGTGAAATAAGTCAGGCAGAGAAAGACAGGTATCATATGTTTTCATTCATATGTGGGTCTTGAGAAACTTAACAGAAGAGCCTGGGGGAGGGGAAGGGGGAAAAATAGTTACAAACAGAAAGGGAGGGAGGCAAACCATCAGAGACTCTTAAATACAGAGAACAAACTGAGGGTTGATGGGGGTTGGGGGGGGCAGGGGAAAGTGAGTGATGGGCCTGGAGGAGGGCACTTGTTGGGATGAGCACGGGGTGTTGTCTGTAAGCAATGAATCACGGGAATCTGCCCCCAAAACCAAGACATACACTGTAAACACTGTATGTCAGCCAATTTGACAATAAATTATATTTTAAAAAACCCCACACAAATAATTGCACAAACAATACCCTGTGAGCAAAGGGGATACATTGTTAGAGAGAAATGTACAGGATGACCCAGAATTCCCGGTTGGGGGCAGGGGTAGAAAGGGAGGCCGTTACATGGTGACAGCAACTTTTTCCTTCAGGCACCGGATGTCCCTGCGTTTCTGGTTGCAATGCTCCATTTTTCAGGTGGGAACACTGAGGCTCGGAGGTAGTGTGGGAGCTGGTCATTCATCGGGCACCTTGCAGAGCCCCCACCGCCAGCCCGAGGCCCTGCCCGTGGCTCCCACCCCCGCCACCCACGGTCACATCTGCAGGAAGCCACGCTTCCCACGGGGCGGCTCCCAGCAGAGACTGTGGGCTGTGGCGATACGGAGGCAGGCCCATTTCCTGGGACACACAGGACAGCTCCAGAAGCCAACCCAGACTCAAGAAACCCAGGCGCCTCGGGGCAGCTCCCACAGACGGCAGGTGAGTCTGGCTACCCTCCTAGCCCAGCCCCCCCTCCTCCCCTCCGCTCAGGGTCAGACTTGATTTCCATCCGACCGGCCCCCAGCCTTTCATGATTTTCCCTCCCAGGCCTTCCCCCTAAAATAAACAAGTCCTTGGGCAGTTACTCTCTCCTGGGGACCCACATCACGGAGGACCCGAGCTAACCCAGCCCAGTGGAGACTGAACCACATCCCGGCTGGAGGCGGCTTTCTTTCCGCCCCGAATTCATTAAGACTTAAACAGAAGCCTTGAATGCCTTCCCCAAAAGTCCACACTTCGCAGCGGGAGCAGCGGCCGACGACAAACAGCGACGTGTGTCGGGAGGAAGGCTGTGTGTATCCAGATCACGAGTGAATCTTCCGAAGGGGCTTTTTTGAAAACTTGCGTTGTTCTGCGGCATTTCTCTGTCGGGCTTGGGGTCCGAGGCTGGCTGGCTGCAGTCTCTGCTGGCCGAGTGAGTGACGTGGGAAGAGCCTCGGTCTCTTTACCTGTAAAATAAGGGCTGACGTTCTCCTGGACGGGTGGCTGGCAGGGGTCAGTGATGCGGTTCACGTGAAGGTTAGCGGGGCGCCTGGCTGTACGGGTGCTCAGCGAATGATGGGATGACCATGACCATCCGGGGGCAGGTTCCCAGGCTTGCGTGTAAGTCACGGCCCCGGCAGCTAGACCGCGGGCTCCTCGGGCAGCAGGCGCTGTTCTACTCACATTTGCCCGTCCTTCCCCCGGCCCGGGGCACACGGTGGGGTCGGCACCTGCTCGGTTCCTGCCGAGACTGGAGGCCAGCACGAGGTGGCCCAGTGGCTGTTCTCAAGGGGCCCGGGGGTGTCGGGTTGGGGGGTCCGCCTGTCTCTAGCAGATGCCCACCCCCGGCCCAGACCCGCCAGCTCCTTTGGAAGGGCTTTCTTGTCCGTTCTCCGGCCTCCCCTGGGATTCGCTTCCCAGTGATCGGCAAACCCTGGAAGACAGAAGACGCTGTATTAGACACATAAATAATCCCCGGTGATTTCACAGAGAACGAACGCTTTCCTGAGGCTGTGGGACGGTCCCTGCCCAGGTTGCTCGGCTCCCAAGCTGAGGAATCGTGGTGTCAGCCGACGTGAGGTCAGGCAGGAACCCGGGGAAAGGCTCCGTTCCTGGAGCTGCGTGGCAGAGATGGGGGAAACCGAGGCACAGAGAGTGGGGAGAAGCATGTGGAAACACGCACCCCCTGAGCCAATATTGAAACTAAAGTGAAATCCAGAACGTGTACGTGGGAAGGCTTCTGCTTTGTGTTTTCACGTTTCTGGCTTCGTGCGAGATTTCTGAAGTGATATGGGCGGCTCCCGAAACGCTGTAGCACGTAGGTTCCCTGGCGGGAATGGCCCGCGTCTGCCACTTTCCACCTGGTGATCTTGGATACTTTACTCTTTAAAAAAAAAAAAAAAGTTATTCATTTATTTTGAGAGAGAGAGACAGACAGACAGACATGCACAAGTGGGGGGAGGGGCAGAGAGAGGGAGAGAGAGAATCCCAAGCAGGCTCCACACTGTCACCGCAGAGCCAGGCTCGGGGCTAGACCTCGTGAACCGTGAGACCGTGACCCGAGCTGAAACCAGGAGTCGACGCCTAACCGACGGAGCCACCCAGGCGCCTCCATAGTTTACTCCTTTAAGACTCAGTTTCCACATCTGTGAAATGGGTTGAGACGTGAAGGGAGTCAAACTTGCTGAACACGTTTAGGCAGGGATTAAGTGAATCGATGTTTGTAAGGAACTGGGGACATATGAAATGCCCAATTAAATAACTAATAAGGAGTGATTAGGCTTATTACCACCGCTGCCTGGCCCTCCGTCACACTGTCACCTCCCGCTGTCTTCTCCATTCAGGGGAGACTCCCATCTGTCTTCTGACTTGGCTTCTCTCTCTTCCTTTTGCCTCCCAGCTGACCTCTTGGAAATCCTACTGGCTTTACCTTAAAAATATATCCAGGACTTTCCCACTGTCCTTCCATGGTGGTCTCCCTTGGATTATTTCCTAAATCTGGGGTCGAAAAAACTTACCCCCCCCCCCCCCCCGGTGAAATCTGGCCTGCGGTGCTGCTTTTTTTGGGGGGGGGAGCGGGGGGAGGTATGCTGTGAACTCAGAGTGGTTTTTCCATGTTTCAATGGTTGGGAAAAAAAGCGAAAGAAAAATTATATTTCGTGACCCATGGCAATTATACGAAACCCCACTTTCTGTGTCCGTAAAGTTTTATTGGTACACAAGCACGCCCACATCTGCATACTGAACGCGGCTGATTCTGTGCTGTGCCAGCAGAGCTGAGCGGTTGTGACAGACACCCTATGGCCCGCCGCGGCTGAAATGTTTCCTATCCGGCTCTTTCCAGCAAACATTTGCCAACCCCTGGGGTGGACTTTTCATGGGTCTCCTTGTATTCTAGTTTTCCTCCCTACTGTCCGGTCCCAACACAGCTTTCTGAGGAATGCTTGTAATACATTCGGTTTCCTGCTGATAGACCTTTCGTGGAGCTCCCTGAGCCCCTCAGAGTAAAAGCCAAGGTCCTCCTAATGGCCAAGAAGGCCCTGCATAACCCATCTCCTTCCAATGCTCATTTCATTTTGTCCCCTGATCCCTGTTTTTGGCCCTGCTGACCCCTCTTACCATGCTCTAATTTTCTTTTTATTTCCTGTTGCACTTACCGCCTGCTTGGGAACTAATTTACTAATCCTTTTTTTTTTTTTTTTTTTTTTTTTTTTACCATTTATTGACTGTCTCCTTCCATTAAAAAGTGAGGCCCCCTGAAGGCTGACATTTTGGTTCAGATTTGTTCCCTCCTGTATCCCAGATCGCAGATAGGCTGGCTTCACGAAAGCACAGCAGTGCCCTTGCGTAGGTTCCCCGGGCTCAGAAGGGCTCCCGCTGAGAAGGATCCTGCACCTGGTTTAACGCTCCGTTGCCATCATTTTGCAGTTTTTAATACCTTTTGAAAACATTTTTTTAATGTTTCTTTATTTTTTGAGAGAGAGAGACAGAGCAGAGAGGGAGGGAGACCCAGAATCCGAAGCAGGCTCCAGGCTCCGAGCTGTCAGCCCAGAGCCCGACGCGGGGCTCGAGCTCACAAACCGTGAGATCATGACCTGAGCCCAAGTCGGTCGCTCAGCCGACGGAGCCCCCCGGGGACCCCCTGAAGTTCTTAATATTTTTTGAATACGGAGTCTCAGGTTTTCATTTTGCACCAGGCCATGCCGATTATGTGGCCGCCCCTGCCGATGGAAGGATCCTGGGTTCACAGGACGCCCCCTGCGAATATCTCTTGAAGGCAGGCAGGCCGGGCGGCATGGTGCATGTCACGATTTCGCTGCATGAGTTTTCCTTGTTTCTCCACCCCGTGCCTCCCTCACTCCTGCCTTGTGAAGGCGTGTGTATTGATGCAAACGGACAAGGAGAGGAGTCCGTCCCCGATCGGGGAGCCAGGGAGAAGATCACCTGCCACACGGAGGAGACGCAATCACCCCAGCAACCGTCCCACACACCCCCCCCCCCACCCCTGCCCGCGGCTTGGAGCCTCCACTTAATGTAATTGAGTGTGAAGGCCGGCTGGAGACACAGGCGCCCCCGCCGCCCCCTCTCCATAATATAGACACTATTGGTTGCTAATTGGCGCCAGTGGGCTGGTGCTAATTGTCCTAATGCACTCGGCTTGATGGAGGGACAAGGCTGCCCAGGCCGGGGGCGGGGGGGAGGGGGGGTGCTCCTTGGGAGATGGTGGGGTGGGGGGCACCCAGAGGCAGCAGACGCTGCTACCGGGCTCATAAAAGTTGGAAACGGGCTTTAATTCTGCATCAAATATTTACGCGGGTTTGGGGTCGGTATTGATGGGGAAGGCGGACCTTTGAGCTTTGCTTGCGGTAACCCACAGAGGCCCCGGAGGGGGACGGGGTGGGGGGGTAGGCCCCCTGCCATGCTCATCGATGGATTATCCAGACGGCTGTGTCCCTAGCACTGTCTAATTAATTGTGTGAATTTCTAATGACCCTTTTAGCCCCCCCTGCACCCTCCCTTCTGCCCTCATTCGGGCTGCTCCCTCTTGTTTCTAGCCGATGCCGAACAGTGGGCTTCAGGGATGTGACTCAGTGCCATCCACGGAGGGAGGCAGCATTGGACAGAGGGAAATGCAAAGGAATCTGACTCAGCCTCGCTCTCACTGTGTGGCCTCCGCAAACTCACTCACCTCTCTGGGCCTCAGTTTCCCTAGCAAATGACTATCAGGCTGCTGAGTGTCAATACCGCACGTCCTCTCTGATGGACGCCACAGTCTCTTAGGGAGTGTAGGAATGTACATGTATACACACACAGATATATACACACATATATTTATATACGTGTATATTTCCATTTTTTTAAATGTTTATTTATTTACTTTGAGAAAGAGACATAGAGATCAACGGAGGGGCAGAGAGAGAGAGAGAGAGAGGGAGAGAGAGCGAGAGAATCCCAAACAGACTCCACACTGTCAGCACAGAGCCCAGCTCGGAGCTCAGACTCCCAAACTGCGAGATCATGACCTGAGCCGAAAACAAGAGTCGGATGCTTAACCAACTGAGCCACCCAGGGGCCCCCATATGTGTGTGTGTGTGTGTGTGTGTGTGTGTGTGTGTATGTGTGTGTGTGTGTGTATGTATGTGTATATATACACACATATATATGTTTTTTAAAAAGTTGCAGCTAAGTCTGTTTTAGCATGTAGTACGGGAAACAAATTCATATTACATATTATTCTACACACTCAGTACGTAACTAATAATTACCCAAAGATGTGGCGTGCCAGTAAATGTTTAACAATCAGTTCTGCGTGGGAACAAAAGCTCTGATCTGGAGCCTTTGCCAATGTCCATGGTGTAAATATCGCTACCATGGTTGAGTTCAAGCGGCTGATACGTTCCCAAACACAGAGTGGGGAAGAAATGGACCGTCGCATCCTATGATAAAGCATCCGTCGCACAGAGACAATGGGTGAACGTTAGCAACCTCAGGAACAGAGATACTAGCAAAATATGGCAACATAATTAGGAAAGGATGAATTCTGAGTATTTATTACCGTTGTCTTTAAAATAGCCTGAGTGCAAGCTAATATAATTTCATTTTTGGGGCGCCTGGGGTGGCTCAGTCGGTTGAGCGTCCGACTTCAGCTCAGGTCATGATCTCGCGGTCCGTGAGTTCGAGCCCCGCGTCGGGCTCTGGGCTGATGGCTCAGAGCCTGGAGCCTGCTTCCGATTCTGTGTCTCCCTCTCTCTCTGCCCCTCCCCCATTCATGCTCTGTCTCTCTCTGTCTCAAAAATAAATAAAAACGTTAAAAAATTTTTTAATTTCATTTTTCACCACTGTGTGCGCACCAATTGGCTCTCAGGATTGCTGAACGTTTAACGGTGGCTCTCGTGAGCCTTGCGGGCCAGCTCCTGCACACCGCTGTGTGTGTGTGTGTGTGTGTGTGCGTGCGCGTGGGCGTGTGGCACACTACTCATGAACCCTACAATGTCTCAGATGGAAGGGCATAGGACAAAGCTGCGTTAAAAAAGGATTCCATTTAAAGGGGCACCTGTGTGCCTCCGTCGGTTAAACATCTGACTCTTGGATTTCGGCTCAGGTCATGATCTGGCCGTTTCGCGGGTTCGAGCCCCGTGTCGGGCTCCGTGCTAACGGTGAGGAGACTGCTTGGGATTTTCTATCTCCCCCTCTCTCTATCAAAATAAATGTAAACTTAAAAAAAGTATTCTACCAAGAATCAACTTCAAGAAAACGATATTAAAGGAACACGGCTCAGGTGAATGACACGTAGGGCCCAAGTCGTGGAGCTGCTATGTCCATGGCAGTGACCTGACGAGAGAGCACAGGTTCCTCCCCACTGTCTGGGGCAACTTACTAGCGACTGAGCTAGGGTGGGAGTAGTGAGGGTGGCCAGGGTTCGCTGCCCTCTCTCGTTTGCTAGAAGGCACGAAACGGCCACGTTGCGCTCTTTCCTTTGACCACGGACTTCGTTTCTTGTCTCCTTCTTCCTAACGCCGAGGCGCCTCCTCGGATGCCAGTGTCTACACGGCTCTTGATCCCCCGTTTCTAGCCCTGCCCTCAGCCGCTCAGCCTTTTCTATCCACGCCTTTCCAAGGCCTTGGCTGTGTGGCTGACACTCCTGTAGACCGCTTCGTCCTACCTCCCACGGACCTTGGGGCCAGAAAGTGATAGGGGGGTGATGCTCGTGAGCCGGAGAATGGGTCAGGAGCAGTCTGCACAAGGTGCGGGGAAAATCATGACTGTTTTGCATCCTTCTCTCTCCGGACAAATCATCCCAACGTGCTTTGCCTTAGATTTGCTTCGTGAGGTTGTTATGGCCAATGTTTCATTATAAGAATGGTTTTGTGATTGCAAATTGAAATTCCCGCCCAGAGCGGGGCGGGCAGGTCTCATACATGTAGGAGGCAGGTCAGTTGGGGGTCGTGGCCACCCGGGAAGTCTACGTCTCCCTGAAAGAGGCTGGCAGTTACCCACCAGCCAGCAGGTGCCGAAGATGGCAGGAACTCCTCGTAGAAGGTGGAAAAGGCTGAGTCGAAGGGAGACTTCCTTAAGCTGAAAATCATGCTAAGAGCCGGACACAACAGGTCCACGGGCTGGGCGTGGCCTCTGAAAATCTTAGGGAGGGGGAAAGAAAAGTAAAGGTAACAATGAAGCTTCCTCAGCAACAGCAATAGCATTTTGGTGTTTAGATTAAGTTGTCTAGATTTTTGTCCTAGATTTTTTGTTTTTTAACCTTCCACTGTGCCTTTCAAATTTCTTCATTGTGTTTATTCCTCCTGATCGCACGGCCTCATATGGCTCCAGCAAAACCTATTGCAGGGTATTAGACAGGGGGCCCCAAGTCCTTAGCTACACCTTCCATCAAGAGGTGGACCATGAGGGGCGCCTGGGCGGCTCAGTCGGCTGAGCGTCTGACTTCGGCTCAGGTCATGATCTCACGGTCTGTGGGTTCGAGCCCCGCGTCGGGCTCTGTGCGGATGGAGCCTTCAGATCTCTGGTCCTCTGACCAGACAAACGTCACGTGAACGTGAAAATTCATTCCTTGTTGGGAATTCACCGTCATTGACGCTGAGCGACAGGTTCCTTCTTGACTACAGCCATCTGAAAAGGGTTTGCTGAGTTAATCTCTTACATAAACAAGAGTTCAGTGCCTGACCCTGGTGCGTCTCTCCATCATTAATTCATAAATTCGGGCATATTTTCATTACGTGGCTTTTTTTGCTGTTGTGGTAATCGTAATAAAGAATAACGTGAAACCCAGCCAGCAGCCCGTCTGGGGCATCTGATGCAAATGTAGGTTTACTGAACGTCTGTGTTATAAGGAACCAGGATTTGACTGACATGGCCCGGGACCCAAGTGCCCAGACTAGCCGGGGCCAGGCAGCTCTGGGGGCAGGGTCTGCTGCCCAGGAGAGGAAGTGAGCCAGAGAATAACCACCACAACAAAGGTACGAAAGAAAAATAAGGCTCTTGCACCCCTCATGAGCAGAAGAGCCTATTTACGAGTCGAGCCTGGAGAGGAAACAATTTTGATCTGGTCCTGGGACGTGTCTATGCAGTCGGTGAGACCGTATTTGCTTATTACTGTTATCCCCACTACGACGACCTGCTACTATTATTTGAAGGACAGAAACACCATTTACTGAGTACTTTCCCGAAGCCCAGCACAGAATCCAGCCCAGCGCCCTCTCACTTCCTACCCGGAGGAGCCGAAGAGGGAGACTTCATCACTGTACCCACTTTACAGATGAGGAAACTGAGCCGTAAACTGACTTGCCCACGTGTTGGAGTGAGTTTCCCGAACCCTGGCTGCCGTGGGATGGTGCAGGGGGCAGGAGGCGAGTTCCCTCCTGCCTCATTGCTTTCTCCTATTTTTCTTTTCTTCTCCTGCCTTGCTCCTACATGGGAGGAAGGATTTGTTAATAGAAAAGAGGCAGAGACTCTTAGCAAAACCACACATGAGAGCTACTCGGTAGGAGGTGGATAATTGGCATAATTTATAGGGCGGAGGGGGCGGGAAGGTGGGGCTGGTGAGACCGCAGGAGGCAAATCTCAGGGCATCGTCATTGTCCCACTGAAATTCACTGTCTGAAGCCATTCAGTTCAACCTAGACCGCAGGACAGTGAACTTGAAGCACGGGGTCCTGCGTGTCCGTGAAGCCGGTCCTGGCTGGATGATAGGAATAAGGGGAAGTTGTTAATATTGGCCTCCAGACTCTCAATCTTAATATTCATCCCCATGTAAGATTTCCCCTTCGGGCGATGCTCTGTACTTTCGAAATGGCCCAGAAACAGGTACATAACGAAAGAGTTGAAGACACGTTCTTCTTGAAGTTAATAAGACTCTTAATAACAGGTAACGTTTATTGAGCGTGTACTCTTTGCCGGGCGTTGGTCTAAGGGTTTTGCAACATAACGCGGGGAGCGTTATTATTAACCCATTTCCAGACGTGGACACTGAGGCACTAAGGAGCTTGACACCCGGCGAGGCGGCTGGTGAGTGGCAGCGCTGTGGTCAAACCACGGCTCCAGAGCCCAGATTTCCCCACTGGGGTTCCCCACTCAGCGTTTGTTGAGTGACTGAATGATGGCCTTGACCAGGGCTAGAACCGAAGAAGTTTGGGCGGTGGAGAAAGGCCCAATTCATTGCGAGCGCAGGCCTGGTTATTAATGGAGTGCTGAGGCCAGGCAGCGTTCTCGGCCCTAGGATTCCGGGAGAAGGGTGAGACAATAAGGAGCTTCGATGGGCTGAACATCCTGATTCCCATTGTTCGAGAGCAGACTGTGTGCCAGAAAGGAACAGCATCACCTCCCCATCCCTGACAACCGTACCGGGGCCACAAATAGCAAAAGGAGGAGAGAGGAAGCCGTGAAGCTTTCCTTGGGCTCCGGAGGTTACTCCTGATGGCTGGAGCCTGGGACAGGATTGAGTGGGCGACACAGATGCCTCCTCGCCCGCCAGGATATCTGGGCGCCTGGGATGGGAGCTGAGAGCAGCTGGTGTGACCTCAGCGTGACACGGGGCCCCCCTTCCCCTGGCCTCGGAAGATGCTCAGATTAATCCTTTCTTAACACACCTTCCTGCCGGAGCGTTTCCCACACGGCTCCCTCCGGAGTAACCTATTCTTATCTCACACTGATGGGGGTGACCAGATGGCCCAACCTTTGCTGAGCCTTCGTGCCGTGTCGAGCCCAAGGATTACCTCGCTGAGCCTTTGAAACCAGAAAATAGATTCTGCTATTCCCGTGTCACAGATCAGGAGGGACTAAACTGTAGAGACCCACGGCTGATGCTTAGCGAAGGCTGGACTTGAACCCGGGTCCTGACCTCACTTTAGGGCTCGTGTGCATCACAGCCCCGCCAGGTAGCTCGGGCACAGTGAGGGACTGCTCATCAGCACCTCCTGTGCCGCCTACTCGGGGCTTGGGTGACCACCCGACCTGGTTTGTCCCGGTCCGAGGGGTTTCTGGGGCTCACAGCTTTCAGTTCTAAAATTGGGACAGTCCACGGGGCACCTGGGTGGCTCAGTCAGATGAGCGTTCAGCTCTTGATTTCAGCTCAGGTCATGATCCCAGGGTTGTGGGATTGAGCCCCGTGTTGGGCTCTACTCTGAGCGTGGAGCTTGCTTAAGACTCTCTCTCTCTCTCTCTCTCTCTCTCTCTCTCTCTCCCTGTGCCTCCCCTTGCTCACGCATGCTCTTTGTCTCTCAAAATAAAATAAAATAAAATAGGGACAGTCCTGAGCCAACTGGGTCAGCTGTTTAGTCAATTCCTTCTGGTCTGCCTCCCTCCATGATGGAAGCGATTCTAGTCTAGCTCCTGGCTCTCCACCCCCATATAAAGCTCTCCCCACCTTGTACCTTCACCATGAAGCCCCGAGCAGGAACTCTGGCCCATCCATCCCACCAGGTATCCCAGCCCTAGGGGTCAGAGCTTTAACTGATGCACACAGTGAGGGAAGACAAAGCCTGTGTTGTGTGTGTGTGTGCGGGGTGGGGGGGATTATTTTGAGAAGGTGAAAACATACCATGTTATTTCAAGACCCTGAAGTCATGCTTGGGTCCAAATAAATTGTGGGATGAGTTTATTTGCGGGTCGGCACTTGAATCTTGCCATGGAGATCCACGCCGATATAACTGATTGAAAACGCTAAGTATTGGGGCGCCTGGGTGGCTCAGTTGGGTTAAGCATCCGACCTCGGCTCAGGTCACGATCTCGCAGTTGGTGGGTTCGAGCCCCACGTCGGGCTCTGTGCTGACAGCTCAGAGCCTGGAGCCTGCTTGGGAATCTGTGTCTCCCTCTCTCTCTGCCCCTTCCCTGTTCAAGCACTGTCTCTCTCTCTTTCTCTCAAATATAAATAAACGTTAAAAAATCTTTTTAAAAAAGACAATGCTAATTATTAATCCATATTAGCCCATCGAAATATAATTTGACATCGTCGTTAAAAACGAGTCACGTGTGCATACACAGATCTTTACTTGGCGGTCACAGCAACGGTCGAAGGGAATACCTGAAACCTGCCGTTCATGGTGATCCTTCTCTCCAGGCAGAGTAACAAAGGACAGCTACGGAATCCACAAAGGACGGGAAAGGTGGCCGGCCAGGACAAAGACGCAGCGGACCTGTCACTGAGAGCTGGGGTGTGGCCCTCTTGTTGCAGCAAAGGTAGGCAAGCCCAGATTGCCAATCGCTTTGCGTATTTAATTTCCCGAACCAACAGGATCCTTTCCGTCTGCAAAATCTTGCCAAGCGTTGCATTTCATTGTGCTGAGGAGAACGTAAAGAATTTCTCAAAGAATTGTAACATCAAGGGTCTCCAAAATTATCATGTTTTCCAGAAGAAACGCTTTCTGTAATACGTTCCGAATCACTGATTTTTTTTTTTTGTAATCTTTTTCTCCCCGAACTCATGGGTTGCATGTATTTCTTCTTTTGTTCCTTTCGTCCTCGAGAGTCTGTGCATAACCCTTGGGTGTCCGCCTCAGGAACAGCTTCGCCAGACTCTCAGATGGCCTTCTCCATGCTCCCCGCCCCCTGCCGCCCCACAAAGGGATCCCAAACCTTGGCCTTAAAGACCCGGGACCTTTCAGCATTTTGTCTCCTATTTCCTCCACTAGGAACGTCTGTCCCATCTTCTTTGCCTTAGAAAATTTCCACTTACTCTTTGAGGCCCTCGCTCAGTTTGGGTCAACCAGCACACTCCAAGCTCTGGCTGGGGGTGGGGAATGTGATGGCAGAAATAACAGACACAGTCACAACGATTTGATCAAGCAGGTGTAATTGCCATCGGCCTTTTCAGATGGGAGCATCAGAGAGGTTAAGTCACTTGGCTTGAACACACTTGGCCAGAAAGTGCCAGAGCTAAGACTGAGTTCAACGTGAATGCTGAGCTTCAACCTCTCAATAAACCAACCTACCAAAGGGAGGAGAGTGAGGGTCAGAGAGGTGAAGCTACCTGCCCAAGATCACACAGCTGTTCCACGGCAGCGCGGGGATAGCAACGACCAGGCCCTTCCGCCTGTCACGCTGCTGGAGTTTCCTTGATTCTGCAGGATGAGTTGAAGCCTGACAATGATGCTCTGTTCTTGGCTACCTCGGAGCTGGGAGGAGCCAGAGAAAATAGAGCGTCTCTTTGTTTGACCTCAAAGGCAAATAGCGTGGAGTTTCCAAATTTGGGTCAATAAAGGCAAATTCGCTATGGCCGCTTTAGAGGTCAGGTGGTTTGTCTGGGCAGGGGGGTGCGGCGGGCGTGAACCCCCCCCCCCCTCCAGGATGGCTAAGAAGGAGCCCAATTACTGCCCTATGGTGGGTTCCCGCTAATTGGAAAGGCCAACAGGCACCGAGAGGAAACAAGCAAAGGAGTATTACAAATTCATTACAGACACTAACTGCTTCCATTTGTGCATGTGGCCGAGGGCTCAGTCGACAAGTGAAGTGCGTAATTCCTTTGTGCGGCCCGGGCCAGGCCTGTCTTACCTGGAATCCCTGCTACCCCAGCAAGCCAGGTTTTGTGCCCCAGGATCCTCCCTTGTTGTGAGGGCGGGGCCCCAGGCACCCTGATTGGTCCAGTGACCAGCAACCATGGCCAGTGATTGGCTAGTCTGATCTGAACAGGTGAATGCCCCGATCTGATGCCTGTTTGGGTAGATTGGGTTTGGGCAAGTGAGCCACTGGGCCAGGGGAGCTCTGAGCGCTGAGTTGAAAGACCGGGAAGTAGACGCTGGACCCGGCTGGCTCTTTTAGGCCACTTAGGAAGTTGACCTCAGTCTAGGAGAAAAAACATGGCAGAGACACAGAGAGAAGCAGAGATGCCATGATTGAGAGGTAAGGGAGAGAGTGAAAGAAGAGGTAATTGATGGGTTCCTGGTACCACTTTCGTTAAAAGAATTTCCTTTTCTTGAAGATCACTTGTGGGGATCTCTGTTTCAACCAAAGAATTTTAAGAAAATGGCGGCCATCTTTTTTGAGTGTAGGGATCTCAGCGCTATGCCCATAGGGGCCAGGAAAACACCGTAAATGCCAGAGGCAGATGGGACATAGAAGGAAGGGACCACACGCCAGGGGGTAAGGGGGAACCCTTACTGGCCTCAGGCCGATATTTGCCATGTGATGATGAGGGCAGTACCCCCTCACCCCCCGACTGCCCGCCACGGGTGCTGAAAATCTGGATTTTATGTCAACCCTCACATATTTAAATATCGATAACTGAAAAATACGGGGAAGGCCAAACAAGCACACTTGCAGGTTTGCTGCACCCCGTGGCTCGGTCTTTGCCATCTTTGGTATAAATTCTAGAATGTTCTCTACGGTTGAATGGAGTTGAGTATAAAGCGGATATATTTGTGAGCTACCCACAGGCATTCAGTTACTGAAGAAGCAAAAGCCATTGGGTTATAAGGCATGTTGCCCTGAAACTGGTATTATTGTGACTTGTTCCCCCTGCTGAATTGTATTTAATTCAGCACTCTGTGGTTTTAGAACCGTCACTCCCACATGGTGAATAGGATCCTTATGGAGTTGAAATAAAAATCAAACCCAGGGTCTTACACAACTCAGAGGAGCTCCGTCTGGAATCTCATATCGGATATATTGGTCTGGAAGGTAGCTTCTTGTGAATGCCCCTCCCGCCCTTTGAACTTATTTTGTTATTATTAATTTTTTCCCCTAATAATATATAACCTTACCAATATGTATCTGAAAGCATCAAAACGAATTTCCTTCTAAATGCTTTCCTTTTTATAGACTTTTTTCTCCCCGCCCCCCCCCCCGTAACTTCCTTTTTTCCAGATCTGCTTTAATTCAATTTTGCTTTATTTCCTTGATTCTGCTATTTTTCTCCCCTTAGAGACTAAAAATTTCATATCGGAGTTTATTTGCTTACCGAGAGGCCTGGGTGAGGCAGTGAAATGAACCATCGTGGGCGGAGCGGCCATCTGCGTTTTTTTCTTGTTTTAGCAAAATGATTTAGTAATTAAGGTGTATGTTCCTCAGCAGTCTTCCCTTGTGAGAGCAGTTCTAGGCTGAGAGTTTGAGAACCAGTTCAGAGACTCGGGCTTTTGCGGCTGGTCGTGCATGAAACTTGTTCACATCCCTCTGTCTTCTTCTTTCTCTGCGTAAAATGAGGGTAGTGATGATCCTCATGGTTCTCGTGAAAATGAAAAGGGAGAGTGAACGAGAAGAGATGTTCTAGCTCAGTGGAGATACCAGATCTGAGTCAATGTCACAACCATGCAAATTATAAGCCTGGCTTTGAGACACTTAGGAGGCCATTACTATCTGCCTGATACGGAGTCATGTGCTGGGCACAAGGAGACACCTCAGCTCAGCATGGAGCGGGGAAGCCTTTCTGTGCCCCTCATTCATTCAGGAAATATTTACACCCCATCATCTGTAGAAGGCCAGACCTTTTGTGGATACAGGGGATCCAGAACGAGTTATGGCGGCCACCGTTCCCACCCTCAGGGAGCTCACTGTCTGCTGTGATCAGTGCTATCATCAGTCAGGGGTGGCTTCCTGGAGGTGGTATCATCTCACATAAGACCTGAGAATGAATTGGAGTTTAGGTGAAATGGATTGACACTGGAAGGAGCGGGAGAAGCGGTCAGAAGTTGGGTTACGACAGCTTGTGCCATCGCCCAGAAATAAGAGAGCCTATGAGTTTTCTCGGCCATCCGCTGCTGCGTAACAAATTACTCCCAAATATAATCGCTTAAACCACTAGGTATTTATCCAAAGGATACGGAAATGCCGATTCGAAGGGGCACCTGCACCCCAGTGTTTATAGCAGCACTATCGACAATAGCCAAGTATGGAAAGAGACCAAATGTCTACCGACTGATGAACGGATAAAGATCTGGTATACGTACAATGGGATCTTACTTGGTGATGAAAAAGAATGAAATCTTGCCACTTGCAACGGTGTGGGTGGAACTAGAGTGTATTATGCTAAGCAAAGTAAGTCAGTCAGAGAAACACAAATATCATATGAGGACATCATATCAAATTCCATACGTGGAATTTAAGAAACAGAATGATGAATGTAAGGGATGGGAAGGAAAAATAAAATAAGATAAAACAAGAGAAGGAAGCAACCCATAAGAGACTCTTAAAAACAGAGAACAGGGGCGCCTGGGTGGCTCAGCCGGTTAAGCATCCGACTTCGGCTCAGGTCACGATCTCGAGGTCCGTGAGTTCGAGCCCCGAGTCAGGCTCTGGGCTGATGGCTCGGAGCCTGGAGCCTGCTTCCGATTCTGTGTCTCCCTCTCTCTCTGCCCCTCCCCCGTTCATGCTCTGTTTCTCTCTGTCTCAAAAATAAATAAACGTTAAAAAAAATTAAAAAAAAAAAACAGAGAACAAACAGAGGGGTGCTGGAGGGGAGATGGGCGAGGGGGGTGGGCTACACGGGTGATGGGTATTAAGGAGGGCACTTGTTGCGATGAACACTGGGTGTTATACGTAAGTGATGAGTCACTGAATTCTACTCCTGAAACCAATACTATAAATATATGTTAACTAATTTTAATTTAAAACAAACAGACAAAAAAATATAATAGCTTAAAACAACAAGCGCTTATTATGTCAGTATCTTTGGATCAGGAATCAGATTTGCATTGTAGAAAGACGTACCTTGACCAATCGCTTCGAAGGAGGTGACTGTATTGTTACTGGAAGACCACTGTAGTTGTCCAAGCAAGCAAGTGGGGACCGGGTGGAAAGGATAAAAAGAAGTGAAAGAATTCTGGGGATATTTGGGAAGTCGAATAAGCAAGACTTGCTGAATGAGGGTAAGAAGCGTAAACGAGGGAAAAGACGGGCTCGGAGATGCTTCCTAGGATTCTGATTTGGATGGTTGGATCCAGAGTGGTACCGTTTTTCCTGGAGATGGAGACCAATTGAGAAGGGGTGAATCTGGGCAAGGAGATGACGATGGGGTTGGTTTTGGGCATGCCAAATTTGAAGAGCCTGTGCGGTATCCAAGTAACGACGGCCAGTGGGTAGTTAGTTGCTCATTGGCCTTCTGGGTAGGAGGGTTGATAGAGATTGGAGAGCCACCAACATTGGGTAACTAACTGAACCATGGACGGGGTGAGATCTCCCAAGGAGAAGCCTGGCTTGCCTTAAAGAGGCCAGGCCGAGGTTCCTTGCAGAGGCACGGGGCCCTGGAACAGGGGCACAGGAGACACAGTGGCAAGATGCTCTGGGGATCAGCTGCCCTATCACCTGTTGGAAGACGAACATTAAACTCCATGGGCCTCAGGCATTTTCTTTGCTACAAGCCTTTGTAGCTTGCTGGGGTCCTTTGTTGTCTGATTTATACCATCACGGATGATTTGCAGATGGCGAGCAGACTGAGAATTCTGTTTGGCTTGGTCCCACTTTCCTTTCTGTTCCTTGAGCCCATGGCTGGACACCAGGGTAACGAGAGGACATGGCACAGGTTGGGGGCTCATTCATTTGCCATTTCGGGCTCATAGTTTGCTCTGGACTCAACACACAACTTTTTCGGGTTATTGAGCCCTCCTTCACCTTGATCCCTGATAAACCGCCAGGTTTAAGGACCTGGAGGATGAAGACCACCACGGTTTGCTTCTACTTGAACTTGAGAGGCGGTGGGACATAGTCGTTAAAAAAGCGTGAATCCTGGAGCCACACCGTGTGGGTTCAAAGACCAACGTGGCGTTTACCAGCTGTGTGACCTTGGAAAAACGACCGAGTGTCTTTGTGTCCCACTTTCCTCATCTGTAAAATGGGCTGATAACAGAGTTTGTCTCAAAGCATCATTATAAGTAAAGGAAACACTTAGGACAGTGTGGAGCCTGCTTGGGATTCTCTCTCTCTCCCTCCTCTTTCTGCCCTTCCCCTGCTTGTGCTCTCTCTCTCCCTCTCTCTCTCTCTCTCAAAATAAAACTTAAAGAAAAAAAAAAGACCTGTCCATTGAATGAATGAATGAGTTAAGTTCTCATATGTCATGACAGTTGTATGGACATAGGACCCCAGACCAGAAGTCAAGCTGTCTTGCCTTCCACTCGCCAGTGTGCTTTTTAGGGTTAATGCCTTTGCTCTTGGCCCTTAGTTTTCCCATCTGTTGAGTGGATAGAAAGAGTCAGGTTGGTTTGTGCTTCCTCCCAAAATGTTGTCTTGAAAGGCGCTTCTGAGGAGAAGATTCTGTGCCCGAGTCAGCTTGGTGAACAGAGACACTAAAGGCTCTGAAAAGTCCTGTAATAATAATAACGTAAAACCCATGATTCACTTTGTTCGTGGTAGAATTTCTCACCTCTTTGCTCCCCACCTTTACCCCATTTTACATCCAAAGCCGTGGGTGTTTCCTAAAACACACTTTGGGGCATGCCGGCTGCTTTTCATTTTCAGCATTTTATGGTTCTGGAAATCTCTGGAGGTACAACTGCCTCCCAACCTGACCCCTGGGCAGAAACATGTCTCATGTAGGTTGACCAGAGAGCCGTGTTCTTTACGTCTCCGAGTGCGAGGGCTCGTGCAGGTGCGCACACGGCCAACGGTGGGTACCCAGCCAGCCCTTTCCTGGAACTCTGCTGACAGCACAGGGGTCTGGCATGCTCATCACACACATGTGCAATGCCCTGTGCTCCCCCTTCCCATCTCAGGCATTATTTTCCAATTTAAAACATGTCCTTGTACACCGCCATGCTTCCGTCATCGACCACAGATGACATCTGCCACTATCTTGGATGCAGTTGAATATCTGGGGGAGGGGAAGGCCATTGAAGACAAGTCTAGGGTGTTTTACCTTTTTTTTGATGTTCCCCAGGATAGGCTGAGGGACAAAGATTGCCTGCCCGTTGTTTTATCCTGTCCCCGAGGAACGGAACTAGATGCATTTGTGGGAGTGCAGCCTGCCCGGAGACATGTGGGTCAATATATGTATTGACTTTTCCAATGGGTCCATATGGGTCTCGTGTGTGTGCACAGGACGTTCCACATTTTGGTTGTATTTTCTCTGTGTGTGCATGTGTGAATCCACACATTCTGCCCATGCTTCTTTGATCCTTGAACTTACTTTTGAGCTCTGAAGATGCAGATTTTTTCCGCGATAAATTCTTACCAGATTTTTCCAACATGCCCATCATCCACATGGACACAAGTTGCCTGAGTCACAAGGCCTTCTCGAAGATATGCAGCTGGAAATAAAAGTCAGGGGGGAAAGAACATTCCCTCCACGAAGACCCACTTTCACCACGAGGGTAGCTCTGAAGGTCAAATGGGTTGGTTGGAGAAGGAAGGTTTCTTAAGAGCAGGTGAAGGCCGGGGAAGAAGCAGAATTCACGATGGAAAGTGTCAATGGCAAGACTTCGGGATGGACGGTGAACTGAAATGGAACCAGCTTGAGAAATAGACCAGCCACCGGGAAATCGACCCAAACAACTGGATGAAAGAGTCAACCGCCATGGAGCCTTCCCCACCTGGTTGGCCATCAGCTGGCAACATGTAGATTCACGGGGTCCACTCTGGATTTGCTGGCCAGTGTGCAGGGGAATCTGTACCTTTACGACCTCTCTCCCAAGCCACTTGGTAATTAAGTCAGCCTGCAATCGTTACAGGATGAGTCGGGAGGTGTTGCCCTTCCGGGAGGACATTCCAGTTGGTCTTCTGAGTAGAGTTCAAGGCTCCTCCCCACCTTCACGTTCTCAATCAAAATCAAGGGCCAAGAAATGCTACGCCCTCACCAGGAGTAAATCTGGATCTGATCTGTGATGTTTGAGGACATTCTTGAGTTTCATTCTCCAGGGTGGGACCTTCAGGGCGGAGGATCCTGGCCCTGTGTCTGTCGGTCTTTTTCACTCCTCTCTTTTATGTCTTTCTGTCTAGATAACATAGAGCTACCGCTTTTTGTCTTAGAAACTGCTTCCCCACCTTTAAATGTCTGGTTGCAGGTGAGGCAATATGAAGTGAAGGACAGCCGGACCCAAGGTTGACTCTGGCCAGAGGCTATTTAGACTGTACCACCCTTAGGACGGATGTGACCCAGCCCAGGTGACTCTCATGATCTACCTTGGGATTTGGCACCAGAGTCTTAGTCAATAACACCACACTGTTTTGCTTTCCGTTCATCTGGCATTGTTCTTTGACGACACCCCTTTGGAAAGAGGTAACTGTCCGGATTTAGTATTTCTGGTTCCCTGTCCAGAAGGCCTTCTAAATTTACCCCTAGTTCTACCAAGATTTTTAAGGCAAGCATCCAGTAATTGGAGGGAAGAGGGAAGCAGCATTTATTGGAAGACTCACCATGTGCCAGACAAGTAGTAACTGTCACCTCTTCTGAGACCCCTGCAGCAATCCTATAAGATTGGCACCTTGGCCCCTTTTTATAGAGATGGGATCGAGAAGATCAGTGACCTTCCTTTCTTGGAAGGTCGGTAAATGGCAGAGGAGGGCCAAGCCCAGGTCTGGGCACCCTAAATACATATTCCTTCTTGGACATTACTCATCTTTTGAGGTTACTTTAGTCCTGGCACCCCACGGAGCAGAAAGGGAGATGAATAAAGGGATAGTCTTGCGAGCCATCTGAAACATCTCCACGGCTGTTACAGCACCTTTGGCCAGGAACCGTGCCCAGTTCCTAACTCACCAGTGTCTGAAAGTCGGATTAAGCAAACCACAAACTGACTCATGAGCTCTGGCCCTTGAGGAAGTTGTGCAAGGGCGGAACAATGAGAGTATTTTGGGTTTTTGCCGGGTGTTGTACCTTATACCACATTGTCACCTGCTATTGACACACTGTTTTCTTGTCATGCATTGGGAAACACACTGGCCGTGGACTAGCAGTCTGGGCGAGAACTGGGAGGTGCTTGGGGATGTGCACCGAGGCTGGGTTTTGCTGGATGCGGGTGTGGGGGAACAGAGGAGCCACAGTGCTATTTTGAGTGTGGCCAGGTTCCAAGGGTGCTACGTATCGTTGCCTTTCTAGTTCTCCCTCCTCCGAGTACTCCCAGGACATGAGAGATGCCTTTCAGTGTCTCCCTTTCCCCGTTAGGTCGGTTGTTGAGGAATTTCTCAGAATAGAACTAATAGTCTCGCGTCGCCATAGAGCCTTTTTCTTGGAGGTGGGGTGCAAAGAGGTGGGAATCTTCCCGCCTTTGATGGCGTTGCTTTGGAAACTTCCACAAAGACCTCCAGTCCACCGCGAGAGTCACATGGAACCATTCTGGCGGGGAGCTTTAAGATCTCGGCGTCTGGAACGCTGTCCGATAGAACTTTCTGAGTCGACGGCAATGTTCCGTATCTGCCCTATCCAACGTGGGAGCCACTGGCCTGCATGTCATGGTTGAGTCCTTGCAATGTGGCTCGAGCCACCGGGGAACAGGATTTCTCATTCTAAGTACTTTACAGCAAAAGGGGCCTGGGTGGCTAGTGGCTGCTTTGGTGGGCAAAATGGTCCCAGAGTCTGTCCATTTCAGGAGTCCCGAGTCTACCACTTTATAACTGTGTGACCTTGGGGAAGTTGCTTCACCCTTCTGAGCCCTGGTTCTCTCATCAGCCAATGAGGCTAAAGATGGCACCTACGTCCTAATTATTGAGGTGAAACAAGGTAACGCGTTGGGAGGGTCAGCATGATGTCTGCCACCTAAGCTTGCAATAAATGTTAGAGAACAAAATCTGAGGCAGGGAGAGACCGCGTTGGTGAAGACAGGAGACGCTCTGTTGTCTATTCTATGGCCGCCCTGTCCGTTCTGCCTCGGAACTAGCTCTCTAATGTTTTCCGTGACTCGCTTTGTCAGCGACACGCTTCCGAAGAACTCGGGTCCCCCGCAGTGACCATCCCACCAGAAGGCGGCACCCCGGGTCGGGTCTGGTCTCTGCCCATCACAGCGGCTCCTTCCTGACTTCCAGTGGTTGGTTTCGGTGATGTCACGTGACGTGGTTGTGACCAATAAGAAACCCAGGGAAAGCTGACGGAGCCGTTGCTGAGATGTTTTTATCTCCGTCTGAAAAAGAGATACAAGGAACGGATGCTCCTTTTTCTACACCTGGAAATTTTCCACGACGCTTGGGTCTCAGCCATCTTTTGGAGCCGCGTTTGGTGGCCTGCGAGGACAAGCCAACCCTCCGAGAATGGCGGGACACAGAAAGACACTGGGTTCCTGAGGACGTGACCGGGCTTCTTCCAGTTCCTGCTCCTCCTCAGGTCCCTCTTACCTGGATGCCAACTCTTGGTTTTAATCCCTGACTTTGAACCTGAGCTGCAACACCGATTGGATCTTTCCACGCGTGACGTAGATTTTCCTGCACAATTTTCGCCTTAAGGTCATCCCACGGCCTTCCGATTCCACCAGTGTTGAGCAAGGAGGCCAACTAATGTCTCTCTGAACTCCAGCCCAGAAAAGGCCCTAAGGAGGGAAACTGCTACTCTGAAGCTCCCTGTGTCGCCTACATCATGCTTCCTTTCCAAGTGTGGTAGAAAATGGCCTGACACCTTTAGTCCAGCCCATAGCATCTCAGGACTTCCAGGGAGGCCTTGCCCATGGACCCCGGACGTTCCAAAGCTAGTCCGGAACTGGTGGGGAGCAACCACCCTCTCCCCTTTCATTTTACTCCCCCCCCCAGTACAGTCACTGGCACTCGCTCAGCCCCTACTATGTGCTGTTGATTTATTTATTTTTAATTAATTAATTATTATTATTTTTGTTTCATTTTTTTTACTACGTGCGGTCTAAAAACAACGTCGTTAAACACAGCGTCTCCTTGAAACCACAAGCCTGTCTAGGCTGGGAGTTGTCACGGTCCTCGATTTGCAAATAAAGAAACCAAGATTTCCAAAGTTTGGAGAACACAACCAAGGTCCCATGGCTGGTAGATGGCAGGTGCAGAGTTTTACCGTCCGTCCAGCTCAGAACTCTCGCCGACACCGCTGTAGTGCTCCTTGGAAAGCTCCAGAACATTGTGCCAAACATTATTCGAGTTACCACACCCCAAAGCCAAACCGGTAATGATGTTTTGAGGCCAGGGACGAAAGTTACTTTTACCCGAATTCTGGTTCTGCTCCCTCAGACCCTGGATCTCTCTCCTCCTCAATCTTCCCTCCATTTCCCACCAAATGATGGTTTGGGAAGTCATCGTGCTGGGAATCCCCAGGCGCCAGGGTCTTGGTGTGGCCTTCTGGAAGCAGCTCATGTGTTAGTAGGTCATTGGAGGCAGCCCGTGACCAGACCAGCTTCTGTCTGCCTTCTTCTGGAGGGGGTGCCTGCTTTTAGGAGAGGAAAAAGCGTTTTAAGTGGCCAAAGCATGGCTGAGTTCTATCACTCCAGCACGGCATGCTCGTGGTCAGGAAAGGCTTCCTGATCAGGCTTCGAAAACAGGGCTCGAGACAAGCTATTGGGAACTTCTTCCTCTCGCTGGGTCCTGGGAGCTGAGATCGGGCGTGTACGTGAGTGCAGGAGGTGAGTTTAAGAAGCGAGGATCCCTGGGGGCGCCTGGGTGGCTCAGTCGGTTGAGCGTCCGACTTCGGCTCAGGTCCTGATCTCACGGTTCGTGAGTTCGAGCCCCGCGTCGGGCTCTGTGCTGACAGCTCAGAGCCTGGAACCTGCTTCGGATCCTGTGTCTCCTTCTCTCTCTGCCCCTCGCCCACTCGTGCTCTGACTCTCCCTGCCTCTCAAAAATAAGATAAATGTCAAAAAAAATTTTTTTTTTTTTTTTTTAAGAAGCGAGAATCCCTGGGAGGAGTGGATTTCTCCTGAGAGCTGTTTCAAGTGTGTGACTGTTTCTCTCCAAGGCGATTTACTTCATATCCCAGAACCGCTGTCGTTCTTGCCACGTCGCAAATGTTCACACATATTCAGGAATTCACACTCCTCTTAGTCTCTGACGGTGGGGTCTGCTATTTTAGAAGCGTTTCACTCAAAGGAGAGGACGCAAGGCGGTGAATGCCAGGAGGTGGGGACACTTGGGGGCCATCGTAGAAGTCACAATGGGCAGGTGTCTTCAACACTGTTCATGTCTTGCCTGCCAGCCTTCGTCAAGGCAGACCCTAGGTTTTATTTCCTCCCGTGCTTTTCATTCCTGGCGGCTGGCACATAGCAGGTGTTCTCAGCCCTGCTTCTATTCCTTGCCTTCCTTCGCTCTGTCTTTTCTCATGTCCCACCCCCTCCCAACCCCGCCCGATGCCACTTTACGTGGCAAATGCAGCGTGGGAATGAATATCTTCCTATGAAATGCACTCCCCTGATCCAATCAGAATCAGCTTTGGGGGCGCTGTGGGCCGTGGGATCCTGTCTAGTTGCTCCTTCCATGAAGCAACAGATGATTATGAAAAGGATCTCTACCCTCCTCCCCCACCATTCGGTTCCTCAGACTATAACTCACTAAAATCCCCCCTAACCCGGTCAATGGATTTGCCTAAGGATCTAGCTCATGCCCACTGAGTGGTGGGCACAGTAGTCCCCCAAAGACTCCTCTCGTTGAAATAGAATTTTGCTGGGGCGCCCGGGTGGCTCAGTCAGCTAAGCATCCGACTCTTGGTTTTGGTTCAGGTCATGATGTCACGGTCTGCGAGATCGAGCCCCACATCCGGCTCCATGCTGGCAGGGCAGGGCCTGCTTGGGATTCTCTCTTTCCCTCCCTCTCTCTCTCTCTCTCTCTCTCTGCCCCTCCCCCCCCCAAGCACACATGCTCTCTCTCTCAAAATAAATAAACCTACAGAAAGAAATATAATTTTGCTTATGGAATTAAGGGGAAAGGACTCCAGTGCTGAAACCCCGATGATCCACGAGCACATATTTTCCATCACACCTTTCATTAGATCTCTATATTTGTGTATCAGAATAAAACAGCCTTGGGTATCTATTAAACCGTACAAAAGATCATAACCTAATGCTGCAACACAATTTCTGCCGGTACCCCGGGGGGGGGGGGGAAATAATTTATTATTATTTTTCTACATAACTCATAAAACGGGGAAATGATTTCCTACGCAGAGTAGAGCTAAATCGTTTCCAAAGTGGCCAATTTTCGCAATGTTTAAAACGACACCGTGCTCTCCAGAAGGGTTCCAATATCCTTTGACACTTCAGAAAGATTCTGGGGAATGTCACTGAGTCTGGCCTGGGCTCTGGCCTCCCCGCGTTTCCCTGCTGAGCTCCCGACGCATCTGGGCTCAGGAGGGAATTGCCAAGCCACCACCTGGAGTCTGGCCGCAAACACGTACCCCGGTGGTTTTGTGACCTATAATTGTTCCTCCAGGAGATCATCTTGCCTCAACACAGGTACCAAGTTTCACGGAAACCCTTTCAAAGTCCCAAACGTTAAATTTGGTTTTGGTTAGCATTCTGAGCTGTTTTCTTTCTTTCTTTCTTTCTTTCTTTCTTTCTTTCTTTCTCTCAAGTTTATTCATATATTTTGAGAGAGAAAGAGAGAGAGAGAGAGAGAGCAGGGGAGGGGCTGAGGGAGGATCCCAAGCAGGCTCCACGCTGTCAGCACAGAGCCCGACATGGGGCTCGATCCCACGAACCGTGAGATCATGACCTGAGCTGAAACCAAGAGTCAGGTGCCTAACTGACTGAGCCCCCCAGGTTCCCCTTGGGCCAATTTCTAAGAGGTCTCGGGGGAATAACGAGGGGCCCAGCGGTAGGTAATACTTACGTACTATGTTGTAAGCACCTCATTCGGGTGTTTTTATACCTAAAGGTTCTTTGTATTCTTAAATAGCCTAGTGACGCAGGAACCATTGTTATCCCCATGTTACAGATGAGGAAACTGGGGCTTGGTTCCCAGTCCTGCTCTAAACCTCGACACAGTACTGCCTCTCTAGAAGACTCTCAAACATCTATAGTCATTCTTGTTATCTGGATAGTCCTCAAGAGGCTGGCAAACTCACATCCAGGTGAGGCACAGAGAAACGACTGAGTGAGATACCTTCCACAGACTCACTGGATCTGTAATCTTGACACTGGGTTTTCCGTGGTGTGAGACAGATGGTTTTCCACTGAGTTCGGTGCATTGAGTGAAAAATAAAAGTGAAAAATAAAAAAATAAAAGTAAAAATAAAAGGTCCATGCTAAGTGAAGCTTGGGAAATGCTCCAAATCTTGGACCAAAGGCTCTGAGAAGGTTTTCAGGGAGGAAGCCTGTTTCATTTTATTTAAAGAAATGTTTCCCGGGGCACCGGGGTGGCTCAGTCCGTTGAGCATCCGACTCTTGGTTTTGGCTCAGGTCACGATCTCGAGGCTCGTGAGTTCGAGCCCCGCCTCGGTCTCTGTGCTGACAGCGTGGAGGCTGCTTGGGATTCTCTCTCTCCCTCTCTCTCTCTGCCCCTCCCTGCCCTGCTCCTGTGTCTCTGTCTCTCTCCAAATAAATAAATAAACTTAAAAAAAAAAAGAAATGGTTCCCAAACTTAGTTGAGCGTGGAATCCCTTGGCTTAGCAGCCTATCAGCTGCCTTAGTCTTCTGTGGGCCAGGGTTCCATAGAACACATGTTGGGAAACATGGCTCTGTCCATACGTGAAGGGCACCGTTCCTCTTCAGGGAAGGCAAGAGAGGTTCTCAGACTTCCGGGGTCTTCCGGAATTATCACGGATCTCTTCAACCCTGGGACACTGTGAGGCTACGTTAAGGTTCTTAGAACAACGATAGTGAAGGTGAAAGCAACCTCCCCATCAGCCCGGTTGAGACTTTCTCACAATAGTGCCTGTGATCCAAGGTTCTTCCTGCCAGAATCTACCCTTCCCCCTCTCCTTCCAGCCGGGTCAGACCGGTGTTTGGGTACGAAAGCCCTCCTGTCCGCTCCCGCTCCTTCCTCTGGATCCTTCGAGAACCTTTCCCTCAATAAATTGCTTGCACGTTGGGTCTCCTTTTCGGAGGATCCTAACACGGGAGCCAGAATATCCTTGGCCTTGGCCTGCCACGTCAGAGCCTGATGGCCGTGTTCCAGGTTGAGATCCTGCTCTTCAGGTCTCGAGCAGGAGCCGGCCGGCGATAGCCCCGGGGCCAAATCCGGGCTGTTGCCTGGTTTTGCACGTAAAATTTTATTGGGACACGGCCAGGCCCTTCTGTGTGTGCATTATCTATGGCTCCCCTGTTACAGAGGCGGAATGGAAGAGGCTGAACTGAGAGCGTATGGTCCGCAAAGCCTAAAATATCTACCGCCTGGCCCTTTTTAGGAACAGCTTGCTGGTACGCCGTCTGGAATAACGTAGCTCGTTCTTCCGATGGCGTTCGGACACACGGCACATCCCCTGCTCTTGGTGTCTATCAATCCCCTCAAGAAACCAGGAATCTGAGAAATGAGGGTGATCGTTCGCGGGACGCATTATTATTGAGCGCCTCGGTGCTATTCGAGGCACCAGGACAGATGTTCAAATCTGTCGCGACAGCCAGCCACATCTATCCTAACCTCGCCCGCCCTGAGAAACGTTATCCCTGAGATGTGCCAGCCTCTGGCTCCACATTTCTCCAGGCGTGTAGGCTAATCTCGAACAATTTTGTTTCGTTGGCCAACGCTTGGCCCGGTAATTCAGAAGGTGAAGGGCAGAACACCCCAGTCGTCTGCAACCTTGAGAAGCTTCAGAAGGAGAGAAATCTGGTTCTCATTTGCACCTCGGCACTTCCCCTTATAGCCAGCAGGCAGCCCGAGGGGCCAGGCCACTCTTGTAAAGAGCCGTACTCTTGTAAGTCCCTTCTGGCACGACGGAGACCTTGCTCTCTGTTGGATATAGTGCTCCTGGACCCCTAAGACCTTGGCTGTGGCGGGGTGTGGAGTACTGGTGAGGGGGAGGGTTGGATGACAGAGGTGACCGGCTCTGGGGGCTGATGGGGCCACTGGCAATAGAGTTGACGGGTTCAGCCTTTGCTCGAATGACGCGTCGCGCAAACTTGCCCCGCAGTGACGCCTGTGGAGAGATGTTTCCGCTGTATTCCTTGTTCTGCAAAAGTTTTTATTTTATTTATTTGGGGAGGGAGAAGTGCAGGGGAGGAACAGAGAGAGAGGGAGAGAGAGAGAATCCCAAGCAGGCTCTGGGCTGACAGGGCGCAGAGCCCGACGCGGGGCTCGAACTCACGAACCGCGAGATCGTGAGCTGGGCCGAAGTCGGATGCTTAACCGCCTGAGCCACCCAGGCGCCCCGGTTTTGCCGTTGATGTGACAGTCTAGTGAGGGAGACGTCAGGATCACCGTTTTGGAGCTGAGATAATCGAGATTCAAAGGGGTGAGCCCTTCCTCGCTCGGGGCTGAGCCCCAGCTCTGCCCGGACTGCCAGGGTTTGTGGTGTGAAAGCCCCTCTTGCTCACCACCCCGTGCTTCCTTGTATCATTTCAGAGGCTTCCAGAGTTTCTCTCTTTCATGTGCTTGCTGGAGTCGTGAGGAGCCTTGAAGGTTGCGAAACAGTCTCCCAACCAAAGGGCCTCACGCCACGGCAGGAATCATAGTGACAAAAACACGGACGACACCACTTAGCATAGCTACTATTTGAGTTCTCTGTGCACGCTGGACTCTGGGCGTTCCTCTTGCTGTGCTTTTCTCTCCCAGTTCTCAGAATGTCCCAAGGAAGTGACAATTCACATTATTATTTTACACGATGAGGACACCTGCCCCCGGCCCCTGAACTTGTAAATGGCGGGGCTGGGGCCGGGCCCGGCTGCAAGAGTGTTTGTTGCTGCATCCGGAGCTCGTCGAGGGCCCTGGCTGCTGCCTCTCTCCGGAATGTTTCCCCTTCGTCGGCATCTCTCGCGGTAGCGTCGAGCCCCCTTTTGGCAATCCGTTATTTCCTCCGCCCCAAATCCTTCCTCCCGCTGCTCACGACCACGTCCAGTTTCTTTGTCCTTAGTGTAGACGCCACATGGGCCCGTGTCCCTAAGGGCATTTGCCTGTTCTCCTTGCTGAGTAGTCTGTGCTTAGCATGCCTCGGGGGTGTTGGAAAGAAGAGTGGAGGAAGCAGGGGGTCCCAGGGGAGCAGAGAAGGGGATGTTATTAACTACAGGCTTTTCTAGGGGAGCCCGTGTTAACTATTATGAGCCGCCAGGTCAAGTGCCCTAAGCCTGGCACATCTGGTCAGCAGCTCAGCTCGTTGCTTGCAATTTGTGGCTGGGACTTTTTTCCTCCTCTTACGTGGAAGACCAATGCAATCGCTGCCTAGAATTTTTAAAGGGCGAACGGTGGAAAACCACACGCAACCTGGACAGGCGGAGGTGCGACCTTCTTGGCCACCCCGCGAGCGGAGGGGGGGTGGTGGTGGGTATATTTCACTGGTCCTCACCTTCTGCAGAGTTCTGCCTGCCCCGCCGGCTGGAGGAAGAAGGGTCCGAGACAGACTTCTGACCTCCGTCTTCTGCCTCCGTGCTGAGAGGCGGGGTTTCCGGCACCCTAGGATTCCAACTCGCTCATCGCGCGTTCTCGAACAACCAGCTCTGTGTCTCCGGGCCCCCGTTTGGCCGGTGGTAGAAGGGGACAGGATGGCAGTGTTCATGCAGGACAAGTGTGAAGTTTGAGTGAGGTCCAGGAGATAAAGATGATCCAATTTTGGTACCAGGTAGCGGTCCTCTGATTGTAAATTTTGGAGCAAGAACCCCGCTTTGTTAGCATCCCGTGGAACCTCCTGCTGTTCATCCCAGTCCTGGAAGAGGGTTTTTCTTGAAATCCAGGATTTCCTATTTGCAGGATTTTTTTTTAATGTCTAATTTTTGAGAAAGAGAGATAGAGAGAGAGAGAGAGAGAGCATGCACGCAAGCAGGGGAGGGGCAGAGAGAGAGGGAGACCAGAACCCGAAGCAGGCTCCGGGCTCCGAGCTGTCAGCACAGAGCCCGACGTGGGGCTCAAGCTCTTGAACCATGAGATCATGATCTGAGCTGAAATCAAGAGTCAGATGCCTAATGGACTGAGCCAGCCAGGCGCCCCTAAATGGACATGTTTTGATTCGCATAAAAGTCATCAAGGGGCACCTGGGTGGCTCAGTCGGTTGAGTGTCCGACTTCGGCTCAGGTCATGATCTCGCGGTCCGTGGGTTCGAGCCCCACGTCGGGCTCTGGGCTGACAGCTCAGAGCCCGGAACCTGCTTTGGATTCTGTGTCTCCCTCTCTCTCTGTCCCTCTCCCACTCACTCTGTCTCCCTCTCTCTCTCTCAAAAATAAATAAACATTAAAAAAAATTTTTTTTAAAGTCATCAATACTCATTATTAGGAAAAAGTGAAAATTGCAAGAAATTTTTAAGGGTAAAATAACTTTTGCTGTAAAGGGCCATCGAGAGCCACTCTCTGCTTTATATAGCCCTGTGCAGTCTTTAACTCTTCAACTCTGCTGTTGTGGTGTGAAGGCAGCCACCGATCCCATGAACGCTACCTTGTAGCAACAGAACTTGGTTCTTGAGCCCTGACATTTGAATTTCACCTAATTTTCATGCGCAGTGAAACCTTTTTCTTTGGAGTTTTTCTCTCTTCATCGTTAAAAAAGATGTTTGAAAAACAACATTCTCAGCTCACCGGTTCTTTGCAAAGAGTCAGGAAACTGGATATTGCCTGCGGGCTGGAGTTTACCAATGCTGGAATCTGTGTCTAATTATTTGCATGCATTGGCATATATAAATTTAGACTCTAAGTGTTTGTATGCTGCTGATTCCTGCTTGTTACAATTGTGTGTATAAGAATCTTCTCTGGCCACCAAATCTGCGAAAACCTGATTTTTAAAAATGTTTCTTTCTTGATTTTGAGATCAAGGGGGGTTGAGGGGCAGAGAAAGAGAGAGAGAGTGAGAGAGGGAGAGAAAGAATCCCAAGCTGGCTCCTCCCTGTCAACACCGAGCACGTTTGGGGCTCAAACTCGCGAACCGTGAGATCATGGCCTGAGCCAAAATCGAGAGTCAGACGCTTAACTCACTGAGCCACCCAGCATTTACAGTGGCTGTTCAGCATTTCACCATAAGGTTCATGATCTCTTTTGAATGATTACCTTTCGTTTGCAACATACGTTGTCGCCATTGCTTTGGCGGTAATGGACAATGCTGTGATGAAACAGAATCTGCGTCTTCTAAATGAAAAAAAAAAAGATTGAGTTGCAAATTCTGAAGAATTCTACTGTGTTGTCTCTACCTAAAATCCCAAGCCATCCTTGCCCACAGACAGTGGGAAAGGGTTGGCTCTGGCTGCCTCTCTCTCCTGGGGATATTGGGTGAATTTCGGGGGAATTCTGGGGTGTGCAGGGGGACATGTGGGTAACTTGGGGCCCTCTAGTAAATACCTTGGGCCCCGAATCCCATCTCCCTGCTGTCTACCCGGGGGTCCCACATGAGCAAAGGCATCACCAGATGCTACTGGAGGGAACTTGGCTCCCGTAGAGGTGAAGACGTTTCCTGAAGGTCCCTCGACAAGCTGGTGGCGACATCAGGATGGGAACGCTCAATACCTTAATTTCTAGGGTGTGTTGGCCAAGCGTCTTGGACAGAGAAGTTTTGCTAATAGAAGAATATGGAGAAGAAGGGTAATGGCAGTGGTTCACCTCCCCACCCCCTGCCGTCTTTACACACACACACACACACACACACACACACACGGAAAGAGGAAAAGAAAAAAAAATATATACGCTCTGGCCCATCCAGGCCCTGTTGATTTCCCCTGTCGGGGTTTAGCTTAATTCAACCTTTTGGCTTGTTTGGTGTGTATGCCAATTTCCTCCTTTCCCAGAAACAAATCGGGATGTTCTTGAACTCATGTACGTTCGCACTTTGCTCACCTCTCTGTTTAACATTTTCCATATGTGTATTAGCCTAGTGGGACGCCAGCTCCCCTGTTCCCAAGACATCCGATGCCTGGGTAATGTTCTCGAGGGTTTCAACCTCAGCAGAATGAAAAGTCTCTCTCTTTTCCTCCTGCCCTTTCATAAACGGGGGCATTTCTTGGGAATCTCATTTCCTTTGTGTGTGAGTCCAATTCTTTCGTTATTAGGGCACGCGGACTGCCCACGTCTTGTTTCTGGGCCTCTGAAATCGCCGTGTCTGCACCCTCAGGAGTGAGAAGGACGCTCGGACTACGACAAGCTTCCGTTCATTGATACAACGCGGGGGTTGACGATTCTGGTTATTTGAATGGTTGTGGCTCAAAGAGCATTGGGGGTGGTTTAACAGTTTACAGATTGGGAAACGGAAGCCCCGAGAGGTCTCATGGCTTGCCCAAGGTCACACAGCTCGTTAGGAGCATTTAACAGACATCCTGAGTCGCCAGGAAAAAAAAAAAAAATCTGACTTTGGTCCACTTCTGTGAGAGAGCCAAAGAGGAGAGAATTAAATTCACCCCCAAGTTCTGGGCATTGATATGAGTAGCTATAGGCCCAGCCCTGATTATTCATAATTTCTTAGTTGTCGCTTGCCAGTCGGGTGCTGTTTGTAGTGAACACCTTATGGGGAAAACACCTTATGTTAATATTTAGCATCTCTGACACTTATTTATTTAAAAACAAGTAAAGAGTGGCCTAAAATCAATGAGGATAATTTTTTCACACTTGGAGTGAAAAATAAACCATCGTTACATTATTTATTGAACCGGGCAACAGCAAATTGAATATTTACATTAGTAAAAGTCCCGCGCTCATAATCTTTAATAGGCGTGAAGCGTTTATTTGGAAAATAATAATATTGATCATAACACTGAGAGCTCATGCTTGCTGGATTCCAGACCCCAACAGACCCCAGTAATCTGAGGATCAGTTTCCCAATCTGCAAACTGTAACTATGTGTCACTGATACTGAGCCCCGTTTTCTTTCCACCTGTCCAGAACTTTCTCTGCAACGTGGGGTCCTGTTATTTTGTGAACGGCTGGCGTCTCTCTAGATGAACTCATCCCTGCACAGAGATTCATCCTTTCTTCTGTCGATTATCCAACAAATATTTATTGGCCGCCTGGTATGTGCTAGTCATTGAGCAAGACGGGACAGAAGTCAGGGCACACTTGTCCACATTTTTTTTTTTTTTAATTTTTTTACTGTTTACTTATTTTTGAGAGATAGAGCCCGAGCAGGGGAGGGGCAGAGAGAGGGACACTTAATCCGAAGCAGGCTCCAGGCTCTGAGCTGTCAGCACAGAGCCCGACGCGGGGCTCGAACTCACGAACTGTGAGATCATGACCCGAGGCGAAGTCAGACGCTCGACCTGCTGAGCCACCCAGGTGCCCCTGTCCACATTTCTGACCAGGTCTTGGTTGGAGGTAGTTTGTCCTCTCCTGAGCCAGGCTAGTGACCCCAATTTAGGTTTAGAAAATGTGGTCACTGGGGTACTCGGGTGGCCCGGTCGGTTTGGCCTCCGACTCTTGGTTTTGGCTCAGGTCACGACCCCACGGTTTGTGAGTTGGAACCCTGCGTCAGGCTCTGTACTGATAGTGTGGAGCTTGCTTGGGATTCTCTCTCTCCCTCTCTCTCTCTGTCTCTCTCAAAATAAAAAATAAAATAACATAAAATAACATAAAATAAAATGAAATAAAATGGATGTGTGGTCACAGTAGTTGGGTATGTTTGTCACCATGGCAAGGCAGAGCCAAGGACTGCGATGCCCAATCCGATGACAAAACCCGTATCTTGCCTTTCTTCAGCAGTCCTTGGGTTGTCACCAAAGCTACCCCTCGATGGGCCTTGGGCCTGGAAAGTGACTCCCCTCGTGCGCCCCTTCCGAGGTGAAGGGCTTGGTTCTTTTATTCCTCTGTGGCACTGGCTGTTCTAGAAAGAGGGAGAAGAGCAGTTGACCCCACCCCCTGCTCTCATGGAGAGCGCAAGCAGGTGGGGGGCCCTACTTCCATTTACCGCTCTCACTCACGCCCTGTACCCTCCCCTGCGACGCTGGGGCCGGGACTCTGCAAACCTCACTTCTGCTTTGCCAGTGGCCTAGGCTTGGGCTCTGCCGACCCCGTGGGGAGGCAGCCGTCCAGTCTGTTCCTTCCAGTCTGCTTCCACTTCCTGCGGCCGTCCCCCAGCACTGCGGTCCCCCTGCAACAGTGGGGGCCTTCCTGTAGCGACAGCCGGGTCCCCTCTGTACTTTGCCGTTGGTTTGCTGAGCCTGCTTCGTCACGCCTTACTCGGAGACACCGGCTGGGAGGTCTCCTCACCAGAGGTCAGGGGACCTGCTCCGCGGGAGCCGTCTCTGAGCTCAGGGTTTTCAGCCAAGTGCCGGTTCCACGGGGTCCCTTCTCTAAGCTTCTAAATGCCAATAATGCTGGCATCTTCCCTCGATTGTCCAATCCCAGGGTTGGCAGGGACCCCCTGCAATTACTACCTCCCAGATCACTTAGTGTCACCTTCCCAGTTACCTGGTTGGCAGTTCTCTACGTTGAATTCTCCCTGTTGAGACAACTGGGGATTTCTGTCTCCCAGTTGAACTCTGACCGACGAGGCCGGTAATCACAAAATCCCACATATATCTATCTATAAATGGTGGTTGTGTCGTTAAGGGAAGGTTCAGGATGCCAGGAGAGCATAGATGGGGAACGTGGGGGTCAGGGGAAACGGCACTAAAGGAGAGTGAGTGAGAGTGAGTAGAGGAAGGCGGGGAACAGTGTTGAGTCAAGGAACAGCATGGACGAGAGCAGAAAGAGAGAAGGTCAGTGGCTCGGGTCAGTGAGCGCAAGGCTGGTGAGTCTGGGTCGGGGAGGGAGGTCGTGGACCTGCGGACAGAGAGCAAGGTGGGCCCCAGAGCACGGGAGGGCACGCAGGCCAAGTTACCATCTGGTTTCAGCGGAAGGGAAATGTGTAAGCCCTGAGGGTTTCAGGCACGATCCTCTCTGAGTTGAGAGACACTAGAGCAAGACAGTGCGTGTGTTTTGCCTTCACAGCACAGCTCAGCGAGGGCTCCCAGCATTTCATGCCTTAAAAGCCACATGTGGCTGGTAGCTGCCATATTGAAGGGCAAGACCACCTAGGCTCACATTCCAGTTCTGCCCCTAATTAGCTGCTTAACCGAATTCCTGCAGCAGTCTGTTTTCTCCTCTGTAAAGTGGAAATAACAATAGGGCCCACTTAATGATACTATGGAGAGAACTGAATAAGTCAATACATTTAAAGAGCCCAGGACATACTGTAACAATTATACTCATAATGATTTTAAAACAACCATTACCCTGGCAAAGGCAGAGAATCAATTGGAAGGGCCAGGAGTGGTCATAGGGAGATGGGTTAGATATTTGTTGCCGGCCTCTTCTCCTTAAAAGGGATTTGGGTGGGGGGGGGGGGGGGGGGGAGAGGAGGGGTTTTTTTCCACACTGAGGCTTGGGTCGCATCATTCCCACCCAGCCCCCAGAGGGATCACGGAGTCTTAGGGTGGTTTCTGAAATCTGGGGTCCACTTCTGTCTCTCTCGCCGTCATTTGTGGGGGGGCGGTATTTGGGGCAGACTCTGAAGCTCATACAAAGGGAGAGACGTGGACATTCCTCATTCTGGAAGGGAGTCTTGGGAAGGAGCGTTCTGGATTCACAGAAGACTGGTAGAGGGCCGTTCCAGTGCAATCAAACAAAAATGGTCGTTATGTTTTGAGCACGTTGCCAACAGGGCCAGACTCCATGCAGCCGAGCTGACTTGCTTCCAGCGGGGGCCAGATGGGCCCCTCTGCTTGACAAGACGGGCAGTGGTGGTACCGATCTCCTTCCTTCTAACGCGGGGTACACACACATACCCCGAGCTCTGGCCTGGGGACTTCAGGGAAAACAGGGACTTCTCCGGGATTCGGAGAGAAAATAAACGCTCTCTCCTCTTGACCCCATCTGGACTCCCTCCTCCCACCCAAGAGGTGATAATTAGTGAAGGCTTAACACCTCTCCTGTATCTTTATATACCCAGACCTGGGTGGGGGGGTGACAGGAATTCTCTACACACCGTGGAGAACATTTGCCCTGGGCGTCGGGCAGGCCGGAGGAAGTCCCTTGGGTTTTGACTCTTCCTGGCTAGCCGAGAGGAAGTGGCTATGAGGGCAGCTACCTGGGACAGAGCCATGGGATCAAGACTTCGCCCTGACCCAGTCCACACCATCAGGGTTGGAAGGTTCAGCCTGGGTAGCGCTTCTTAGAGAAGAGGAAGTGGGCTTTTCTGTTTTAAGTGCCCCAAATGACACCTGCTAGTGGCTTCCCTAGCTCTTAGACGAAGGTGGTATTTTTTTTCCAGAACTAGAAATGCCCAGCATTGTCAGTTCTCTGCTGCCCCCTTAGATACCACCTCCTGCCCCGCTTTGCTCTGGGCAACCATCACACATTCCTTCTTTCCATGTCATGGGCCTCAGGGCCTTTGCATGTGCTATTCCCCACATCTTGACTCTGTTTTCTTTCCCTTCCTGATCTTCACCTCTGCACCTGAGTTTAGGTCTCAGCTCAAATGTCACCTCTTTCATGAAGATTTTAAATAACAATATTTACCAGGGTGGACTAGTGGAGTAAATTAAGGCACAAGCAGACAATGGAACATGATGAAGTTTTATAAAAGAGGGAGAAGCTCTTTCCATATGAACAAGGAATGGTTTCCAAGCAGAAAGACGAATAGAAAGAAGAAAGAAAGAAAAAAAGAAAGAAAGAAGAAAGAAAAAAGAAAGGGAAGAAAGGAAAAGAAAAAAGGAAGGAGGGAAGGAAGGAAAAGAAAGAAAGAAAGAAGAAAAGAAAGGAAAGAAGAGAAAGAAAAAGAAGGAAGGAGGGAAAAGAAAGAAAGAAAAGGAAGAAAGAAAGGAAAGAAAGAAAGAGAAAGGAAGGAGGGAAGGAAGGAAGGAAAAGAAAGAAAAGAAGGAAAAAGGAAAGAAAAGAAAGAAAGGAAAGAAAAAAAGAAGGAAGGAGGGAAGGAAGGAGGGAAAAGAAAGAAAGAAAAGGAAGAGAAAGGAAGGAGGGAAGGAAGGAAAAGAAAGAAAGAGGAAGGAAATAAAGAAAAGAAAGAAAAAAGAAAAGAAAGGAAAAAGAAAAAGAAGGAAGGAAAAGAAAGAAAGAAAAGAAAGGAAAGAAAAGAAAGAAAGAAGGATGGAAGGATGGAAGGAAAAGAAAGAAAGAAAGAAAGAAAGAAAAAGAAAGAAGAAAGAAAAAAGAAAAGAAAGGAAAAAAGAAAAAGAAGGAAGGAAAAGAAAGAAAGAAATAAAAGAAGGAAAAAGGAAAGAAAAGAAAGGAAAGAGAAAAAAAGAAGGAAGGAGGGAAGGAAGGAGGGAAAAGAAAGAAAGAGAAAGGAAAGAAGGAAAAGAAAGAAAGAAAGAAAAAAAGGAAGAAAGAAAGAAAAGAAAAAGAAGGAAGGAGTGAAGGAAGATGAAGGAAGAAAGACAAGAAAAGAAAAGAAAGGAAAAAAGAAAAGAAAAAAAAAGAAAGAAGGAAGGAAGAGAAAGACGGAGAGGGAGGGAGGGAGGAAGAAAAGAAAGGAAAGAAAAGGAAGGAAGGGAGGAAGGAAGAAGAAAGAATAAAGGAAAAGAAAAACATAGAATATAGTGCATATAGTCTACCATTTATGTAAAAATGGAAACATACACATATTATAAATAAATAAATAAATAAATAAATAAGTAAATATTTTCTGCACTGGGCATAAACTAAAACAAGACACAGAAGCAGAGTGAGGAAAGTCAGCCTAGAGTTAAAGGCACAGCCTCCAAGGTATATTCCTTCCGTTTCGATCCCGGTTTGCCGCTCACTGGCTGTGTGAGTTTGGGCACATGACTTAACCGCTCTGTGCTTCTGTCCCTTCATCAGTAGAGTGGCTCCGATGATAGTGTGCACCTCCTATTATTTTTTGTCCTTTTTAAAAATATTGGAACCTGCAAGTAAGTATGTTACCGACTTAAAATATGTGAAAGCTAAAATAAACTAAATTTTAAAATGTACACCATCATGGTGAAAATTATATATGTATGTGTGTGTGTGTATGATTTCATGTAAATTTTATATTTTCTGTGTACCTTTTTATAATAATATTTCACACACATTTCTAAACCTGCTTTGTCCCTTAATATTCTGAACTATAGAAAGGTTTTCAGGGTCACTCGGGTGGCTCAGTCGGTTAAGCTTCCCGACCCTTGATTCCGGCTCGGGTCACATGAGCTCAGCATTTGTGGGATCGAGCCCTGTGTCAGGGTCTGTGCTGAGAGCCCAGAGCCTGCCTGGGATTTTCTCGCTATCCCTTCTCTCTCTCTCTGTCCCTCCCTTGTTTCCATCCTCTCTCTCTCTCTCTCTCTCTCTCTTTTTCTCAAAATAAGTAAGTAAATATTTAAAATATATAAAACCTGAACAAATCAAATTAAAAAGTTTTCAGGTATTCTGTGCCCCTTCCTTAGAGGCCACCGGTATCTACCCTGAAATATTCGATGCGCGCATTTTCACACACACACACACACACACACAGCCTTGCTCTCCTCTCCCCTGACCTGGTCCCCGCTGGAAACGTTCACTCCCCCAAAGCGCGTGACGTTAGCGGCTCTCCCATGGTGCCGTGGAAACCATGGGCACAGGTGGTGGCCTGCCACTGGGCACCCCAGACACCCCGGAGCTGTGAAGCGTCAGGTGCCAAGAGCGAGCGCTCTAAATTCACCCGCGTGGCTGATGCGGTTCGACCGGGTTCCGTGGGGAAGGACGTGGAAGGCTCTGGACGAGTCTGCCTCACGGAGCCCCGGCCCTCGCCCGAGCGCACACTGACTCGGTGCGACAAGTGGCTGAGCAGCTTTGATTAATTAAATATTTCACCCCGAATTTGCAAAACGTCGTCTCGGGCCGAGTCCGCGTAACGCCTGTGACGCTGGGCTAATTAGCTTAGCAGGTCCTCTGGCTGGTGCGCTGATGTGTGTAACTCGTAGGCAGGCAGAAAAAGCCGGTTTGGGAAGGGAGGGGGAGGGTTTGGGATTTGGCTGGCGTGCCCTTTTGTATGGCACTAAGCGAAAGAATCCTCCCGGGCATCTTGAAAATATAGGAACTCCGCTTGTGTCAGCCTTACTACGTGCTAAGTAGTTTCCAGGGCTTACCACCTCATTTAATCCTACACAGAAGGCAGCAAGTAGGACGTTTTAGTTGCAAGGCCTAGAAAACCCAACTCTGGTTGGCTTGTGCCAAAAAAAAAAAAAAAAAAAAAGCATGATTGCAAACGATGTGCTTGTCAATTACTACTGGCTTCTGGAACTGAAACGTCCGGGAGCACACCAGCTTCAGGAACGATGGGATCCAGGACCCGGCTGTCTCCGGGGCCCTCACTGATTCCATCTCTCCGGCCTTGGTGCTTTTCTCACGCGGGGTCTCTCTTCAAGGGCCCAGGTGGCTGCAGCACATCTGATCTTTACTTCCTCCCGGCTTCGAACCCCAGAGAGGCAGAGTAACAGTCTCTTCCGGAAGCCAGAATGTCACGATAGCCCACTGTGTCTTAGAGAGAGGGTTCTGTGTCCATTTTCGAGCCGATCGCTGTGACCAGGGGCGGGGGAGGAGGGGGGTGATGGTTTAGGCTAACCAGGGCCCCTTCCTGCAGCCAGGGTGTGCAGAAGGCCACATCCCAAACCACACAGCTAAGCACGAGAAAGAGCTGTTTCCCGACGCAAGTCAGGCTACTGCTTTTTGGAGAGGCGAATGGCTATTGACAGCGGATGTCTATAGCAGAGAGGTTTTACGAAAATCCCCACGTTACAGTTGAGAAAACGAAGATACAGGAAGGTTAAATTACTTGTCCAAAATAACGTTATGGGCGTCTGCATTGATTTCAAGTTGGCTTTTACTTAGAAGCCCGTGCCCTTGAAGGTGACCTCGTACGGCCCTCCCGTCTGACCCGCTTGCAAAGCCCATCTGTTTCATCACCTGATTATCATCGTTTTGATCCATCAAGTTCTCATCCGTAGGCCTTGATCTTTGGCTTTCTGCTCAGTTCGCTGTGTTTAAGCGGTGGAGACGCTTGTAGGCAGAATGTATGATAGGAATCATTTTCTTACCCGATATACCACATGACCTGGTCATTTGTGAATGTTCTGCGTTTCTATTTATTTATTGATTTGTTCGTGTATTTAATTTTATTCTTTCACGTTTATTTTTGACACAGAGACAGAGCATGAGCGGGGGAGGGGCAGCGAGCGAGGGAGACACGGAACCCGGAGCGGGCTCCGGGCTCCTAGCTGTCCGCACAGAGCTGGACGCGGGGCTCGAACCCCCAGACCATGAGTTGGACGCTCAACCGACAGAGCCACCCAGGCGCCCCTGTTCTGAGTTTTTAAAAATGCATTCGATTTCCAAGACGAAGCGTGTAGCAAACACATAATGATGATCGTGTCAACAGGCACATCAAACACACGAAGACCGTAGGAGTTACCTCGTGCAGGGCTGTCTGTTAAGGGCGCCTACGTTCCACGCGCGAAATAGCTCCGTTAACGCAGCGGCCACGATTATGCCAGGTAGATTATTACACAGCTAAAGAAGCAGAGGTCCAGAGAGGTGAAGCGACTTGCCCAAAGCCACGTAGCAAGAAAATACCAGGGTGGAGATTCACACCCAGTCCGTCTGACCCGAGGCTCTCATCGCATCGAGCTTGCGATTTCATTGGCATGGTTTGCGCGGGATAAGGCGACGTCGAGGGGAGAAAAGAGTCGTAGAAACAAGAAAAATAAGTAAATCTTCGTGCCGGGGCTTATGCCGTGAGACATGCCCAGGGGAGGCACCAGGGACTGGCAAGTAGATTTACACGCGCAAATCCTTGCAGTGAGAATAAGCCTGCAGCGCCCCCTCCAGGGTAGGGCAGGGGTCTCATCTGAGGAGTAGCGGAAAAATCCGTTTGGAATGTATTGCCAGCCCACTGTGATCCCCTCACTCCCGGCTAAGGGCCCCGGTGGGCGTCTTATGCCTGGCAAGGCTGTGCTCCTTGACCTTCCTCTAGATCTAGACGGTTCCCCAAGATGTGCCAGTGAGAGTTCCCTCCGTGATAATTTAGGGTTGAGAGACAGGAATCGAAACGCACACGCACACACACACACACACACACACACACGCTCACACACTTACTCACGTGCATACTGACTGACTCACCCTCTCTCAGGGTTGGACCAATGGTTGGACCATTGGTGGGACCAATGACGTGTGAAGTTGGGCACCGTGGGGTGGCCCACGATGCGGGGAAAGACGTGGAGTCTGTTTCCAGTGAAAGGGAAAGGAGTAACAGCAGCCCGCGGAGAGCAACAGAGGCAGGGGTGGGCAAGGGCCCCCCTGGGTCCCTGAGGGCCTTTTTCCCTATTTTCCTTTGCACAAGCTCAGGTGCATTCCGATCTTATGGCTCCCCCAAACCGCCTTAGAATGATTCATTCTGCCTGAGCAACCTCAATCAGATTTCCATCACTTACAACCCCATGAGTCTGACCCACCCACCTGGCTTGGCCTTCAGGGCCCAGCTTCTCTGCCCAGAACTGGGCCAAGTCCACAGACAAAGGGATGTTTGGGGGGGAGGGGGGGAATCCCTTCAGGGCAGACCTTCTCTCTAACTCTCAGACTCAGCTGGCACTGTGGTTTCAGACGGCAGCCCACGGGAGCCCTGCCCGATGGGGCCAGGCGAACCAGCGTGGATGTCCTCCCCACCCCGGCCTGAGGTCAGCGAAACCCAGGCCAGCGATTTTCCTCTGTCAGCAGCCCGATTGATCATTTTCTCAGGCTGCCTGAGTTACTCCGGTTCCCGAGCCTCAGATGTTCGCAGTGGAAGCCTGTCTGTCTCTCCTCCTGGATGCCCTGGGGCCTTGTTAAACCTCTCTCTTCGGCTCAAGAAGTCAATGTCCAGCCTAAGAAATGGCCCCATTTCATAATCCATCTGGGGGGTGTGGGGCAATATTCAAATCCCTGGTGTGGCCACCGGAGTCTTGCTGTCTCTCTTTAGGGCTGATAGTTAAAAATTCATGGTGATTTTCAAAGGAGAAAAAAATGCTTCAACTCCTTCCTATTTGCAAACGTTCCCTTTTCTGATTCAAAATCAAACTTTTGTCTAGACAGGCGAGGGCTTTTTTTCTTTTCTTTTCTTTTCTTTTTTTTTTTGCTGACATATCTTGCCAGCTCAGAAACCTTGAGGTTTTCCAAATGCAACACCCCCGCCCCTTCCTGGCGGCCGCTCTCCAGCACCCTGTTCCTCCCAAACACATCCTCTCGGCAGCTCAGAGCAGACCCAACTGGGTGGAGAAAACCGAGGTGGACATTGGCACGTTCCTCCTTTGGCTTGGCCATCTTCCTTAGCAAGTTATCTGCACTGGCAGGCCATGCTAACCACCTGGCCAGTCGAGCTCTGCTTCAGTGTCTGAAACAGCTATCGAAAGCCGCCCTCGTCGCCCAATAGCGGCTGCTGTCTTTTTCTTCCCGTCTTCCAAGGAATACGTGTCCAGCGTAGAAAAATTAGTAATTGGATAAACCCTAAATAGAATAGTAGATCTCATAATCCTATCCTTCTAAAAGTTTTCTTTCTGTCTGTCTCTTTCTCTACACACACACATGCGCGCACGCAAAAATTCTACCCATAGAAGTCTCAAAGTCTTATCCCGAATCATGATAAGTCTCAAAACTTATCCCGAACCTTGGCAGGTTGAGCAATGCAAAGTCGTTATCTCACAGCTTCTGTGGGCCACCAGGAATTCAAGAGCAGCTTGTCTGAGCAGCTGTGGTACAGGATCTCTCATTGTAGTCAGAAGCTGGCTGGGGCCGCGGTCTCATCTGAAGGTTGGACTGGACCTGGACGCTGGGCTGTCAAAATGGCACACGCACGTGGCTGTTGAGTTGGTACTGGCCGTCGGCGGGAGACCTCGGTTTCTCACCCGTGGTCTCTTTCCTTCCGTAGGCTGCTTAGCTGTCTTCGCAGCATGGCAGTCGGCCTCTCCCGGAGCGAGTGATCCAAGCCAGCAAAGCAGAAACGGCAGTGGTGTTTTCGACTTACGCGTGAAGTCATACTTGACCGCTTCTGCCACGTTCTGCTGGCCACGCCGACCAACCTTGGTGCACTGTGGGAGGAAACTATCCAAGGTGAGGAGGCGAGGGTCATTAGAGGCCGTGTTGGTGGTCGGCTACCATTGTATAAATCTATAACATCCTGTAATGCGGACGCTTTTAAAAAGCTGACATTGTAGCATATATACCAGCTCACCAGCCTTGTGAGTGGGTCACCTTGGAGCGATTCGGCAGACCACTTTGGAGCAGTGAGGCCTTGAGAAGGAGGTTACAGTCCCAACAACGTCTGACGGCGACTTCATGGGAAATTCCGAGCCGGAATGGACGAGCCGAGCCACTCTCAAGTTCCTGCCCTACAGAAATTGTGAGACAACAAATGTCTCTTATTTTTTAAGCTGCTAAGTTGCCGTGACTTGCAGTTTTCAGGATCAGTGGATCGTGATCACCTCCGACCATAAATTTTATAGCATCATTTTTAGCGGGTCCCTCGGGGTGTGGTTAGAAAAGTGTGTTTATGTGTGTGGACGTTTCAGGTGGCCCCAATAACTGGCCGACACTCAAGAATTGCGGGGGGGAGTGGGTAAGATAGCTGTGAGAGATTATTGCTGGCCCCCGTATTTCAAGCTCTCTTCTTCTTGAGAGCAGTTGAGGGATTACACTTTCCCGCTCACCTGAAGTTAATGGCGGGCATGTGACTCGCTTGGCCTGTGAAATGTCAGAGAAAGGGACAAATATCACTTCCAGGTGAAAGCATTTAATTGCCAGTGCTCAGCTTTTGTTGTTTTAAGCCACGGAGCTGAGAGTGGGGTTTTTTTTGTTACCGCAGCACAACATAGTTCACCCTGACTAACACAGGGTGTGGGGCAGAAGGAGAGCCAGGGTTCCTTCAAGGCTGAGCCGGGAAGCACCTGCTGTCAGATCCATTCTGTGGCCTTCCTTTGCTCTGCTCTGTGTCTCGGGGGATCGCCCCTGCAAGCTGTCACCACCAGCTTTTCCCATCACTTTGTTTCTGCTGGTGGGACTCATGATGTTGTGGAGGGCGGGAGACGAGAGGTCATGATATGTCTTCTCCTCCATTTAAAAAAAAATTTTTTTAATGTTTATTTGTTTCTGAGACAGAGAGAGACAGAGCATGAGCAGGGGAGGGGCAGAGAGAGAGGGAGACGCAGAACCGGAAGCAGGCTCCAGGCTCTGAGCCATCAGCACAGAGCCCGATGCGGGGCTCAAACTCACGAACCGCGAGATCATGACCTGAGCTGAAGTCGGACGCTCAACCAACTGGGCCACCCAGGCGCCCCTCTTCTCCATTTTTGGCTCAGGCGCTAACCCTGGTAGGAACTGTGTCTTCTCCTCGTCTTCAGTGCCCTGCCAGGCCTGCCGTGGTTCCAGCTCCCACTAGAAGACCCCGACCCGGTGGTGACATCTCCTCTTCTGCTCCTCCAGCCTGGGGGTGGCGGTAACCCCCTTGCTGTTGCTGGCCTCTGCTTTCCTCACCATCCCCCTGGGCTTCTCGGATCTTCCATACCTTGCGTAACCAGTTCCCCGCATTAAAGGCCCTCAGTTTCCATCCACAGTTGGACCCTGGCCGATACCGAGGGCCAGCTCTGCGCTGGGACCTGTAGAAACGCAGAGAACGAAACAGCGGAGAATCAGGCAGGGCAAGGTCTGCCCCGCGGACCCACGCGCTGATGGACAAGACAGACTTGCAGGGCGATTGGTCCACGAAGGGGCAGTACAGAGGCGTGGGGGCTCTAACGTGGTCTTGGGGGCGTGGAAAGGCCTTCTTGAGTTGGGAGCGTTTTCATGCTGAGATCCGAGGGCTAAACAGGAGGTAGGCATGAGGGACGTCTGTGGCATTCCCGGGCTGGGAGGCCGGGGCCGGGGCCTTTGGCAACTACCATTAGCGACATCAGCCAGCAGGGTGAGGTTGGGCTGCTCCCTGCCTTCCCTCTTTCTTGGCCCTTGTGCTCATCTGGCTTCTCGTGATTGATCACCATTGCATGTGGGTGATCTGGATCCAGCCGCAGACATTTCTGAGTAGTAGTTGGCTCTGCATCTGAAGTGGCAATGACTCCAAGAGAAGAATGTCCTAATCATATTGGGTTCTTGGCTCCTTTGAGAAAATGCCTAGAGACTGTGGGGGAGACTGGCCAGAGAGCACACTGTCAAATAAGATATTCTCTTCTTCTTTTTTTTTTTTTTTTTTTTTAAGAATCTGTCACCTGACGTGGGAGAGAGCACCCGGGGAGAAAATACGTACAATGTATTTTGCAAAATATGTGAGAAACGAAGAAGAGGGAGTGAGTGACCGCCCAAGTCATCAGGAAAGGTTTCTCAGAGGAAGCAACATGGACCTGGGTATTGAGGGATGAGTAGGAGTTTGCTAAGGAGAGGCTGATGACATATTCCAGGCAATGGAAATAACATACAAAAATAAAGAGCTGAGAATAGTAGCTTAAAAAGTGTTAAAACATGTTATATACAGAGATTTGTGGGCTGAAGCATAAGGAGCTCAAAGTAGGGGGGTGTATGTATAAGAAGAAGGTGGGAGGGTAGGAGAGGGCCAGATCATGAATGGCCATAAGTACCAGGCAAAAGAATTTGGACCCAGATATTTTCGGACCTTAGAATAGGAAACTACTGGGGTGTCTGGGTGGCTCAGTCGGCTGAGCATCTGACTTCGGCTCAGGTCATGATCTCATGGTTCGTGGGTTTGAATCCCGCGTCGGGCTCTGTGCTGACAGCTCGGAGCCTGGAGCCCGCCTCGGATTCTGCGTCTCCCCCTCTCTCTCTGCCCCTCCCCTGCTCATGCTCTTTCTTTCTCAAAAAATAAACAAAAGAAAACGAAAAGAATTGGTAGCCACTACGACCGGTCCGCAGTTTAGAAAGACCAACATGGCTGTTTTGCACAGAAAGGATCCATTTTTCTGTTCAGCAAGTATATATCAAGGGTCTTCTATATGTCAGGCACGTTACTAGGTGCTGGGAAGAGCTGTGAATAAGACAAGTAAGCAATCTATCCTTTTGAGTTTTGGTTCTAGTGTTCTGGTGTAGGAGACAGATAATAAGCAACATAATTTACGTGTTATATCATACATATTATATATGATTTCTACCTAAATATAACAATGCATTATATTTCTAGATTATATGAACATTATATATTTATTTATGTTTATATTTAACATATTTATTATACGATGTATTTATTGTATCGTATAAATATACAATATAATGTGTAGAAATTTTAGCGGTGATCGTGTGCTGAGTGCTAAGAAGGCAAATTAACAGGGCAATGTGACAGTGAGAGCTGGGGCCTATTTACATAGTCAAGGGCCCGCCTAGGGGATCTGGGGACAGGGAGGAGGTTCCAGGAAGAAGTTTCTTTGAGATGAAGCTCCTGCCCCGTGGAAGGAGATGGGACGGAGTGGGGGACAGAGTGGAATTAGTGGGAAATGAGGTGATATATGGGGGTGGCGAGGGGGTTGGGAGACCGGGGAAGATGACGGCCTGCAGACTACATTTCCCAACCTCCTTGCAGGTAGGGGGGCCAGGAGACTGAGTTCTGTCCAATGGAATGCCGTGGGTCCCTTCTAGGTCTGACCTCTTACACGTCCCATAGAATCTTCCATGCCTTCCTGTGCTCTCCCGCCAGTCAGATGCACGGTGTCCCGGCAGAGGACTCATGCCCTGGGACAGGCGTTCTCAGCTACTGCCATTGTGGACCCAATAATTCTGGCTGTGGGGGACCGTCCTCTGTCGTGAAGGATAGTTACTAGCATCCCTGGCCTCTTAGCACCTAGATGCCAGCTGTCCCTGCCTCCAGTTCTGACAAATATCCCCCCAAATATCTCCAAATGCTGCCGAATGTCCCCGTAGGAGACCCTCTGCCCCGGAAGACGAGACAAGAGCTGCCCGGGTCCCTGAATGACACCGTGGAGCAGAGCACGCCCTGCTGGCTCCCGTGGCCCTTGGCATAAATGAGACGTGACCCTTTCCCGTGTCAAGACAGAGACTTGGGGGCTGTGTGTTACAGCAGCTTAACCCACCCTGAGACGTCATTCCCTTCTGGAGCTTCTCTGGAGTCTGGGCTGGAGTTATTTGGAATTTTCACCCGTCAGAGCTCTGGGAAAGCCGGAGATGGCCAAGAAAGAGTGAGATAAGAGGGGGGTTGGGGACGAATGCTTAGGAACAGGACATTTCAAGATGTGGACAGAGGAGGAGGAGGGATTCCCCCGGGGGGTGGGGGGGAGGCTGATGGCAGGAGGCGGGAGGACAGATCAGATGGAGAAAAGCCTGGGAGCCCGGCAGGGAAGGTGGGAAGCAGAAACCTAGTTGGGTTACCAGCTATCAGGGGCGCGTTAAATCTAAAATCAGGTCAAGTAAATAACGATCAACATGGAACAAAGGCATTCAAAGGTCAGGCAGCTGGTTCCAGTCTTGGCACACTCCTTGGTTCTGAGGCAAGCCTCTCTGCTTTCCCAACTTTGTATCTTTTTCCAGTAAAGACTGTGTCCTTTCCCACCGGGGCGGGAGAAACGAAGCAAAATCTATATAAGGCTTTCGCCGGGCTCCCGCCCCCTTTCAGCCCAACGCCGGCCCCCACAGAAAGGTGTTGTATGAATAAGAAATACTGCCATTACCAAGTGCTCAACAAGTGTTTGATAAGGATCAGAGGAAGGCTGGGACCCTTCAGGGCCACTGCAGTGGGGGGGACGGCCTGATTCTATCTTTGTGTTTCAAGAAAGGTTTGTAAAGGAAGCCGGGTGGCAGAGGCTTGCTGGGATGGTTTTAAAAATGAAGGAAATTCCCCATTTCCTGGTTGTAAGAAAATCTGGGTGGAACAAGCCTTGAATGAGGTGATCAAGGTTCCGACTTTGATGTCGGATGAATGACAATGATCTCTCCGAGGCAGGAACACAATGTAATGAACTCGCCCCGCTTTTCCATGAAAAACAAGATCACTGAAGGGGCCCTGGGCTGGAAAACAAAGACTCTGGCTTGCAAGGCCTCCAGGAGGAAGGCCTGGGGCTGTTCTCAGCCGGTGGCTTGTGGGAAATGAAGACTCACACGAGGGCCTGGGCCAAAGTGGCGGGTCCTTGCTGGGTTTTGTGGCCGTCCCTGGGCTCTCCTACTACTGTTACTGTGTAGCAAACGCTGAAGGAAGAAGGGTTCCTCTTCGGAAGTCAGGTTTCAGAGACAGGAGAGGGTGATGCTTAAGCTGGGTTTTGAAGGGTAAGGAGGAGTTGCCGAGTAGGCGGTATGAGGGAAGGGCATTCGAGGCACAGGGAACAGCGGTGCAAAGTCATGGAGCTTTGAAAGAGTGCACGGTTCGTGGCCACTACAAATGAGGCAGGACTTCGGAGGAAGAAAGTTCAAGAAGCAGTGGGAATAACAAGCCAGGAATGATAAACAGGGTCTTTTGGACCAAACTGTGACGTTTGTTCCGAAGGCAATAGGGAGCCACTGAAGGATTGTGAGTAAGGAAGTGATGTGACCAGGCTTGCGTTTTGGCAGAAGCACCCTGGCCCCTGAGCAGAGGACAGCCTGGGAGGGTAATCCTAGAGAGGTGAATCCAGAGATGACATCCCAAACCACCCCGCGGGAGGGGTGAGTGGCTGGAAATATGGAGCCAGCGTCCAAGCCCCTTCTACAAAGCTGCCGACGACGTCTTGCCTTGCCTGGAGGCTGGTGCAGAGCCTCCGGGGAACCGCGTTTCAGTTCTTGTCAAGTGCACTTGAAAATATGCAGCTGAGTCAGGTGGCCAGAGTCAGGGCCCCGGGGTTTACTGGAGGTCTGAGAATAGGCTAGAGCAAGCATCAATCGGCTACCCAGTTTCCCCGGCGAGCGACCGCTATGGTTTTGCACACACACAGGGCCGTGAGCCTGCTCATGGCACACGGGGGCCGGGGGGGGGGGGGGTAACTAATTCAAAGGGGGAAGGTCAGCCTCCAGTTCCCAAACTGCCAGCTCAAGAGTAAGAAGCAAATCGTGTTGGTGAGGAAGCCAAGTCTCGAAGATGAACAGGTCCAGTGTTTGTCTTTTTAGCCTTGGGGAACCCTCTGCCTCTGTCTGAGCCTCAGTTTCCCAATCTGAAGAGTGGGCATACACGCGGCATGAGGAAAATGTTCCCTCGGTATTTCCCGCTACTCTTGGATGCATGCTGTCTTGAAAAACAAGCGTCATTTTGGCTTTTTTAAAAAAACTTAATTTCTCTAATGGCAATTCTATCTCCACATGTCACCTTGTTTTTTTTAATTTTAATTTTAATTTTTTTTATTAGCCAGTCTCCCCGATGAGCAGGTTGTCAACGATGCCTGGGTACATTCCTCTGTTAACAGAGAGGCGTGGAGTTCAGTCAAAGCCTTGGTAATCTGTGTCAGCCAAGGTTTTCTAGAGACAAAACCAGTGTGTGTTTGTGTGTGTGTGTGTGTTAAAGGATTTATTTGAAGGTGTTGGTTCACGTAGCTGTGGGGGGCTCGCAAGTCTGTAATCTATAGGACAGGCCCACAGGCTGGAAACTCTCAGGCAGGGATGGACCCTGTAGGCTCGAGGCAGCATTTAATACAATTAAGCGGAAAGGATGATGGAATTTTAAAAGGAACTAGGAACCCACCAGAAAGGTTTTCATACGTGCACTGGACACGCCTTGGGATGTTCTCAGCAGCACACGACTTGAAAACTTAAATACCCGCCCACAGCACAATGGAGAAATTAACACACACACACACACACACACACACACACGGATTCTCACTGTGGAATACTATATACCCGTGAAAATGAAATGGTGCCCCAAGCAACTTCTTAGATAAATCACACACGTAATAGAGGGAAAGTAAGCAGACAAAGAAGAATGAAGCCCTGTGATTCTGTTTACTTAACGTTCAAAGGTACAAACTAAACTGTGGAGAAGGGGTCCAAACAGAGGCCGCCTTTGGGAAGGGTGACGACCAGGAGGGTGGGTATGAGACCACTTGCAGCGGTCTACACTGCCATCTTGACGGTGGTGATGGGGAAGCGCTCACTTTGCCAAAACTGTCTTAGTGGTGACATATGTTTACTGTTTGTAATTTTATTTCAATTATAAGTTTATACAAAGGATACATTATGTTGGAAAGCAAAATACATCTGGGGGCCAGATAACGGCCCCTGGTCTGCTGCGTTGAAACGGATTTGTCCTCTTCCTCACCGCTGTCCATATGGCTCTTTGCCCCTCCTCGACCTGGACAGGAAAGGCCATGATTACCTCACAGGTAGGGAAACTGAGGCTTGGGGGGTGTGAGGCTGACTTTCCCAGGCATCACTCAAAAGCTGTCGTCAGTGGGAGGGCTAATTAAGTATGCGGTTCCTATAGTATGTTTCTCTTCGCCAGGCTTTTGTTCTGATTTTCGTTGGAATATTTCGTTCGTTACAGTCTAGATCTATTAAAACACATCTGGAGGAGGCACGCAGTTTGATCACGGCATGAATTTTGTACTTTTCCTTCGCCGAATCAGGATTTCTGAACTTCATTACCCTCGACGTTTGGGGCTTGGCAATTCTCTGCTGAGAGGGTTGTAGGTGTGGGGCACCGTTTCCTGGTCTGTACTTTCTACCTGCCCGCGACACCCTCACCCCCAGTAGTAATACAAAGATCCCCAGGTCCTGCTCGTAAGCCCCCCAGGTGAGAGCCGCTGTCTTAGAAAGTGAGCTCTTAGAGACTCTGAACAAGGCCTCATTCACCTCCGTATCTGGAATACAGTAGGTACTTAATCATCCTTGGTTGTATAAAAAGAGAACGTCTGCACGCGGTATGGGCACAGTCTCCGGAGAGCTGGAGCGTATCCTCCAGGCAGATCGGCCAAGTTATTAAGCATCTTTGCACCTGAGGTTCCTCCTCTACGAAGGATTAAAACAGCGTCTATCTCTCGTGGTGTCGGTATGTGAGTTGAGTGAACACAGCCCAGGCGTCACTGGGTATGCATTAATAAGCCATAGCTATTTTTACTGGGTGAAGCAGAAGTCGGGATTCTCGCCCCAGAGCAAAGGGATCGGTCAAATGCAGAGAAACGCTGCACCCTGCATCATTCATGATGCTCACTGATGTCCTGAGGGCACACGTTTCTGCCTCGTACAGCGGAGGAAGGCACTGAGGTCCAGAAATTTCGGTCAGCCAGGTCACTAACTCACGCTGGCCGTGTGTGGTGGTCCTCCTCCCTCTGAACCTTGCTGAACACAACGGGGGCGGGTAGATCCTAAGCAGTGGTCAGGCAGGAGGAGACTGACCCCAGTGGCAGCTGCTGGGCTGGGCGGGAGTAGGGGTGAGGTTGTGAACAGACATGTGTGGTTTGTGCATACCCGACACCCACCCTGCCTTCTTCTGGCAATAGCACCCCAATTTTCCCTCGGGATACACCCCCCCTTTGCCCCCACTTTCCGTCTTTGATGTTCAAGGGGGAATGGATTCAGTGCCTGTTCCAGATTTGACCAATGGGCACATTTCATCCCCTGGGATAGGATCCCAGTGACAGGGTCGGGGATGGTCATGTGACCCAAGGCACTCCAGTGGGGACCCACTATCGTTGGGAGCCCTCCTCCTCTGGGCAAGGAGGGCGCTCTTCTTCACTGGGGGTGCCCGACTGGTGAAACCCCTATGGGGAGCTGCCAATGGGCATCTTGCCGCCATGATGGATGGGCCTGCCTAAGAATGAAGCCAATACAAGCAGGGCTGAGAGGTGGAGAGGGGCTGGCTTAAGCCGGTCTGAGCTGGTTTCTCCGTCTGGACTATCAACGGGCTCCAACCCCCCATCAGCACCTTGCTGGGTGAGGGCGAGGCCATGAGGGTGCTGGCAAAGACCAGTCATTCTAGGCTCCCCGCCACTGCCACTCTCCCTGCCTGGTAACGACCCTGGTAAAAATGACCTTGAACTCATCAGCTACCACAGGTCATTAGCAGGTGCTTCCCCCAAGCCACCCCCCCCACGTTTGTCTCCCAGATCTCAGTTTTTCCTTCCATACAATGGGTATGCGGTGCAGTGTAGCTAGGCAGCGTGTTAATTTCTGTTAATTACTTGTCTGTGTCTGCTCCTGACCTTCCTGAAAACTTCAGTCTTTTAATCATGTTGTAACGGCATTCGGCACCTGGAACACAGTCAGCATCGCGCCCAGCGCCCTGTGAGAGGCACGCACCCTGTGAGAATGATGCTGCGGTTATCCCCTTAATGCCCCTGGGGTGCCTGGCCTGGGAAGGGAGGGCATGGCCAAGGTCACATGGGCTGTCACCTTGGAGGTGAGCCGGGACTAGACTCTTCATGAGATCTTGCGTCCAAATTGGCACGGTGTCACTGTTTCCAACTGCTTTTCTTCTTTTCTCTTAGTCTTCCCCTGATTTCTGAGCTGGTGGCTTGTTCCCATTTGACAGATACAGAAACCAAGGTTCAGCGAGGGGCAGGGGACTTGCTCAAGCTACAGGGAGTGAAGGAGGAGGGGGGCGGGGGAGGTGATCATTGATGGCCCGCGGGGAGCCCTTAACTAGGTCACGATCACATACGCTGCCGCAGAGGGTGGTGCGAATATTACGTCCATTTTCCAGTTGGATGCCACGGCCCATTCTTGTCACCACTGTCCTGTGCCATCTTTCCAGAAATCAGAGCTGAAGCCTCCTGAGCCTCTGGGACCACACACGGCCCCATTATTTTGAAAGAAACTGGGTAAGGGGAGGGGGGGTGGGCAGATCGTGTCTTCAACCCAACTCCATTGTTCCCCACTCGGCAGCCCCTTCCGGTTCAGGTAAATAGAAGTGATTCCGTCATTGTTTGTCCCCGGTGCTAATGACTTTCGTCTTTGTGTCTTAGGAGCCAGACCTCAGCCCTGGGAAGCTGGCCGGGGGCCTGAGAGGCACCAGCCGCCTCTGTGAACAATGGTCTTTGTTCTTCACACTTTCCCTATCAAAGCCTCGCAGCAGGGATGGCCTTCAGAGGCAAGGGACGCTGTGATAATTCCCGTGCCAGAGCCTGGGGGGGGGGGGGGGGGGGGGGGGCAGGAAAGGAGGGGTCAGGTGTAACTTTGACCCAGTTCAACAACTCTGGGGTCCACTGTCCTCCCGGGTTGGTAAGAATAAACCCTATGAATAGCTGGAGGTTAGCTCATCACGCCTTGTGTGAATTGTTCTCTTGTTATGTTCTGGGGAGTAGCGAGTCTGGAAATGATATCGGTGGGCAAGAAACGCCAATGCCAACAGCGGTCATCGTGCTGATGACGACGGCGGTGACGCCAGCTATATTTATCGCACACGCACTGGGTTCCGGCCACCCTGAAGTATTACACATACACCAACATTTAGTTCTGACAACAGCCCGGGAAAGGAAAACGATTATTATGCCTGTTTTTCAGGTGGGGAAAACGGGGCACAGGGGGAGTGAATTACTTGCCTAAGGTCACGGAACTAGGCCTTGGACCCGGGCCTAAGGTGAGTCCAGAGGCCATGCTCTTGACCACGGGGCTCAGGTGGGTCTTTGTAAGAATGGGCCGGGCAGGGAGCAGACAAGCGTCGGACCTGATCTCGGCCAAGCCACGTGACCTTGGGTCGGTGGGTCCTAAACGCTGAGCCTCTCTTTCCTCATCTGTAACATGGGCACCCTCACGCTCCCACGGCAGCCAGGATCCCTGCCGGAAGTGGAGTCTACCCTGGATGGCTCGCGCTATGAGAGTTTAATCAGGGGGTGGCTTACAGAGAGGTGGACAGGGTTCAGTGAGCTAATGAGGGGCGCTGAGGCCCCCTCCGTAGGCTGAAGGAGCAAAACATAAGCAAAGGGGGTTTCAGGAGCCCCGTTAGGAACAGGGTCGTGCCGAATGAGTTTTCCAACAGGAGCTGCGCGTGGGGAGGGACATATCATCTCCCCACCAGTTGATGTGGTCCCGAGCAAGGGAGGAAGAAATGCCCCGGCCTCTCTCTCCTTTTACCCCTTGATCTCTTGCCCGTGCTTCCCTCTCGATGATCCCAACCAGAAGCCAGGGCACCAGGGATCCTGGGCCATGTCTGCAGGGGGAGAGGTCAGCTTCTGCGGCACAGGGCTGGACAGAGAAGGGTAGTGAGGAGGAGGGGAGAGCAAGTGAAGGAAATAACCGGGGCCCGTCTCCCAGGGTGTTGGGGCAAAGGGCACAGGGTGACTCCTGTAAAGCCTCGGGTCTGCCGCAGGCACGTGACAAGTCCATTCAGTTTTGCCACAGGATGAGACGTGGGGGTACTTCTTGGTGCTTAAAGGTATCCTCTCTTCACAAGACGCAAAATGAGATCCTAGAAAAGGGGGGGTGGGTTCTGGAGCCAGACAGCTTGGATCCAAATCCTGCTGTCCTGCCTACTAGTTCTATGACCCTAGGGAATTTATTTAAACTCCTCGTGCCTCAGTTTCCTCATCTGTAATACAAGTGGCACCTGCCTCGCACAGGAGGTTGGGAAGGATCGAATGAGTTAAACCTGAGAAGCTCTTAGAAGAAAAGTCTGGGCGCTGGTCAGTCCTCAGTAAATGCTGGCTCTTACTATATTTCTAGATGTTTACTTTCAAGAAGGGCTGTCAGACAGATCAACTAAGAACGGAGTGATGTATTTTCTCAGTCTAAAAAGTAGATATTGATTGGGGAGCAGAGACAGGAAGTCTGTTTCAATCAAGTGGGTCAAGGAAGGCCTCTCTGAGGAGGTGATATTTGAGCCGAGGAAGATGAGTAAGAAGCCTCCAGGCCTGGAGAAGAATGGTCCAGGCAGCAGGGAGAGCAGGTGCAAAGGCCCTGGGGCAGAGACAACTAGGGATGTTCAAAGAACAGCAAAAGAAGACCATCGAGTCAGGGGGTGAGATTAGAAATTGAGGTCAGAGAGGTAGGCAGGGTCCATGAAGGCCAGCGTAAGAAATTTAGATTTCTTCTGGTCAGATGACAAGCTCTTGGAAGGGGATTATGCCCAGAAGGGACACGACCCTGTGTGTTCATCTGCATCTTCCAAGAAGCAGATACCAAGACAGATGACAAGTGAGAAGGTTTAATTAGAGGAGGTGCCTGTTCGAGAGTAAACACGGAGGAAGCCAGAACGGGCAGGATGAGCGGTTGGTCAGCAAGGCGGGTCTGAATCCGGGTGAGGAGACACAAGATAGAAGGTCAGAGGGCCGCATCCCCGGTTGGCCATCTAGGGAAGATTTTGCAAAGCCTTGAGGAGGCCTGGAGCCATCAGGGGAATTTCGTGTCTCCGGGAACAGGGCTGCCTTCGTGTCCTTGCCGTTTTCAGGCATTGGCTGAAATGTGGCCCCCAGGAGTCATGGCCACCAGCAGATAGATGGAGGGCAGCTGGGAGAGCCTGTAGCTGAGTCCCTCGGTCTCCTGCGCTCCCTGTAGGTGCTGGTCTGAGAGGTGTATTCCTACGTAGCCCCATCCAGCTTGGACATGCACTTGGGCTGTGCCAAGAAGAACGGGCCCGGAAGGCGGGCCAGAGGCCTAGTGATGACCCTCGAGGGCTCCAGCCCCAAGGCCCGCGCAGCGGGGCAGGGGCAGGGACCCCAGATGGAACTCGGTGGGACTCCAGACAGACGTGTGCTCCTTCCAGTGAGTCAGGCCCTGCCCAGCTCCATCCCTGCTTGCCCGGCCTCTGACACCCCCTAAGTCCCCTGTCTCCCCAGAGGAAGTCAGGCCTGTAGCCTGGCTTCCTGCAATTATGCCATTTTTACAGCCTGGACTTGATTTAGGTGTTACGTTCTTGCTAAGAATATGCCCTGACACTTGAAAGGAACCTTTATTATTGTCCTAATTTGTGAAGAATTAGTTGTTACTTTTTTTTTTTCCCTTTCCCTTCTCCCCTTTCTTCTCTGCAGGGTCAGGCTGGAGCCGGTGTTATTGTTGTTAAATTTAGATCGGGAACTATATTGGGCCCGACCTGGTGTCCACAAGCTTTCACTTCTTAAAACAGGAAGGAAGGCCCCAGCTGGGGAGTTCCAGAGCGCCAAGAAGCTTCTCCCGAGACCTCAGGGAAATGCGTTTAGCTGGAAACCGCTGGAGGTGCGTGGGAGGGACCGGATTCAGGGAGCGTCTTCGCGTGGTGGCTGAATTGAAAGATTTTTCCCGACCTTCTGGATACCCCGGTGAGCCCGATCTGCCCCATCCGGGTGGGTCCGAGTGAGCGAGGTGGGGGCCGTACCGTGTGGGTTCGAATTAGCTGTTCTGTTTGTTGATTTTTATTCACTTTGAGAGAGAGAGAAAGAGCAAGCGGGGGAGGGGCGGAGAGAGAGGGAGACGGAATCCCAAGCAGGCTGCACGCCCTCGGTGCGGACCCCCCCCCCCCCCCCCCCCCCCCCCCCCCGCCGGGCTCGATCTTACGAACCGTGAGATCGTGACCTGAGCCGAGATCAAGAGTTGGACGCTGAGCCAGCTGAGCCACCCAGGGGCCCCTGCCTCAGCTGGGTTTCCCGGCTGGCACGGCTTGTGAGTCCACCGTGAGTGGGTAAGAAAGGACCCCAGAGTCCATCACCTTCTCGATCTGTGGCCAGTCCCGAGCTCATTTGCCTCGTCTCCTACAACAGGGGTAACCTGTGCACCGCTCACCCAGAAGGTTGGAGATTAAACGGGGGAGCGGTCATATCACTTATACATAAGTGCTTATACATATGCACACATATACATATGCATAAGTGCTTATACGTATCAGCTGCATTTCATTCTTTCCTGATAGAAGACCCCACTAAGTTTGTCCCAAGAAGCGTTCCGTTCCTCTGTCATTTGCCAGGTGGCTTTCTCGCCGTGTCTCCGATGCACCGGACACACTCCTGCCTCTGTGCTTCTCTTTTCTAGAAACCCTCTTCCCGTTGAGATGTCCGCGCGACCTACTTCCTTATCGTCTTAGCTCAAATGACCACTTGGGTCGTAATCGGCCTTCTCCGGCTCCGTCTCTAAGATCGCATCCCTCCCCTGCCTGCAGCACGGTCTGCCCCCCTCTGAGTTTTCCGGGTGGCATTCACTGGCATTCGAATGCATCTGGCCTACCGTACCGTTCATCAGTTCATCTTGCTACTTGCTCTCCCCCCACGCCCATCCCCCGCCCGCTACTAGACCGTGAACTCCTGAGGGCAGAAATTTGGACGGTTAGGTTTACGCCGTGTCCCCCAGTGGCGACACGTAGCAAGCTTACAGCAAATGTGCGTGGCAAGGAAGGACGTGTCTGCTTCTCCCGTTGGTTTTGCCATAGGTAGCTCCTAGAAAGTTCTTGGTCCCCCTCCAGTTGGAGAAGCTAAGGGCTCAGAGAGGCAGATACTCTTCTGAAGGTCACACGGCTGACGACGGCAGGCACGTAGACAGCACCCGCTACCTGCCGAGGACTGTGCTAGACCTTTCAGTGTTTCGGAGGCGTGTGTTAGTTTCCGGGGGCTGCAGTTAACAAGGGCGTGGGGCGCCCGGGGGGGCTCAGTCGGTTAAGCGTCCAACTCTCGACCTCGGCGCGGGTCGTGATCTCACGGTCCGTGAGTTGGAGCCCCTTGTCGGGCTCTGCGCTGAAAGCACAGAGCCTGCTTGGGATTCTGTCTCTTCCTTTCTCTGCCCCTTCCCTGCTCGCTCTCTGTCCTTCTCTCTCAAAATAAATTAAAAAAAAAAAAAAAACTTTGAAAAATTTGCTATCAACTCGTGGCGTAGACAACAGAAATTTAGTCTCTCACGGTTCTGGAGGTGAGAAGCCCAAGATCGAGGTGTCTGTGGGGCCGTGTTCTCTTTGAGGGCGCTGGGGAAGAACCTTCTCCAGGCTTCTTTCTTTATTTCTGCTTCCGTCCTGCCCGTATGCGTATCCGTGTCCAAATTCCCCCTTTCTATAGGGATGCCACTCATATTGGACTGGGGGCCCGGTTACCCCCATGTGACCTCATCGTAACGAATTATATCTGCAACAACCCTGTTCCCAAACAAGTTCATGTTCCGAGGTGTTGGGAGTCAGGACTTCCGCCTGTGACATTTGGGGAGGGGGGCATCACTGAAGACATGACAAGAGGAAGTAGGCCGCTTGTCGTGAAGTGTTTCGCCCCAGGTGAACACAACTGGTAAGTGGTGGCACTGGGATTTGAACCCGGGACACCCCGACTCCACAGCCCGTATCCTGAACCACAACGCTGAAGGCGACAGGGACCCTGAGTACTCAGAACCAGAGCAAGCTGTGTGCTTGCGCTACACTGGCCTAGAGGGAGAGGACAGGACGGAAGGACAGTGATGCAGGGCAGGCAGGTGGCGCTCCCCCTCCCCTGCTCCATTACCCTCTCCCCCTTTCCCTGCCCGCCCCCTTCAGCTGGACAGCTGGACAGACAGCAGAAGCCAGCTGTCCTCGGAAGGACAAGGACGGTGGTGGTGGGGGGGGGTGGGGAGCTGAAGAAGGCTGCTGCGAATGAGAAAGGCAGAAAACTGGTTCCTTCTAGGACTTTGTAGATTTCCCTGCATGGAAAGACCTTCCCACGGGCTCTGGAGGGTAGGGGCGGGGCCCACGCGGGGATTATAAATATCACTCGCCCATTTTTCTAATTCAGGAGCCCGTCAGTCACTGAAAGGGACCAAGGCAGGAAGCTCTGGTGACGGTTGGGGCAGAGGCAGGGGGGTGTCAGAAAACACAGAGGAAAGGTGCCCTCTCGTACTAACTCCCCGAGCGGTGCTGACGCCACAGGAAGCTTGGGACACAGCCTGCCTCCCCAAACCGTCCTGGCGGAGGGCAGCGCCACGACGGGCTAGTGGCGAACGTGGCAGGCCGGGTTTGGTTGGTGTGTGACATTCGTCTGGCTTTTAACGAGCACTTGCTTTACACAAGACCCTGCCCCTGAGTTAGCGCATTTAACCCTCACGCTCCCCGAGAGGTAAGCAGTAGTAATTCCCGAGGCTCAAAGAGAGGCAGCGACGTCAGGATTTGAACCCAGGGCGTCTGCGATTTGCCCGATGGAAGGCCCGTCGCCTTCTCTAAATAGCTTTGCTCTGAACGGAAGCCCGAAGTCTCCTCCTAGGATAGACTTGATTTGCATTGCGGGGATGGTCTCTTCTCTGTCTGCGGCCACCACCCCACCCAGGTCGCGTCTATCTCTTGCCCTTGATGGACGGCCGTAGTGGCCTCTTGATCAACAGAGTGGCATTAGACAAAACACCCACACACGCAGATCTGGGCAGTGCCCCCCAAAATCACCAGCAGAATCACTACACACGCCGGGAATGCCATTTCCGGGGACGGACCCCAAAGACCTGGAGGCAGAGTGTCGAGCCGGCATTTGCGAACCCACGTTCGTAGTAACGTTCTTCACGATATAGCCCCAAGGTAGCAGCGACCCAAGTGTCCATCGGCAGAGGAACAGATAAACCAGATGGGGTCTGTCCACACAAGGGACTAATCAGCTTTAAAATATACTTTAAATATATTAAAGTATTTAATATTTAATATTAAATTATTAAATATTAAATTAATTATTTATTATTAGGAGGAAAGAGGGAGTAATTTTTTATTGTGGTTCATGAGTTCGAACCCCGCGTCGGGCTCTGTGCTGACAGCTCAGAGCCTGGAGCTGCTTTGGATTCTGTGTCTCCCTCTCCCTCTGCCCCTCCCCTGCTCGCGCTCTGTGTCTCTCTCTCTCTCTCTCTCAAAAATAAACATTAAAAAAATAATAATAATTTAAATGAAGCTCCACAGATCTGACTATGTCAGTTGGCTGCTTAAAATCCATCAACGGCACCCAATGCTTCAAGGTTAAAATAAGGATCTTCACCTTGGTCTCCAAGATCCAGATGGCCTCTGCCTACCCCCTCTCAGCTCTTCTCTTAAAGTAAGGAAGCGAGATTTTAGAATTTTCCAGAGCCTGAAGGAAAGATGATAATCTGGTTTTAATCATTCTGGAGCCCCCCGTAGTGCTTGAGCCCCATCTCATTGTTCACACCCTTGTACAATCCTCTCCTTGCGCATGTGGTCAGATCCTGGCACTTCCTGCTACACAGATGGAATAAAGCAGTGGGACGGGATGTCACTTCTGTGATGACACACATCGGAACTTCTCTCCGCTCGCAGACGCTCCCCCTTGCTGGCTTTGAGGAAGCCTGCAGCCACGGTGGGAAAGCCCAAGTGGCCAGGAACCGGGGCCAGCCTTTGACGGACACCCAGCAGGAAATGGGGCTTGAGGCTCCCGGGCCAACACGATGTGGGGAACTGAATTCTGCCAGCGACCACATAAACTGGGAGCATGGCTTTCTCCAGTTGAGTTTCAGATGAAACCCCCGGTTCTGGCTGATCCTCGGTGCCGCCTGAAGCAGATGACTCACCCTAAACCAGGACTGGATTCATGGTCCGCAGACCTTGTGATGACTTGTTACACGGCACTAACTAACCAATACAGTGTTGCTGCCGTGGATCCGACCAAGATAATGCTGCTGCTTTCTCTTCCTTTTATTCTTTTTTTTTTTAATGTTTACTTATTTAAGCAATTTTTTGTAATGTTTATTTTATTTTATTTTTTTTAACGTTTATTTATTTTTGAGACAGAGAGAGACAGAGCATGAACGGGGGAGGGTCAGAGAGAGGGAGACACAGAATCTGAAACAGGCTCCAGGCTCTGAGCGGTCAGCACAGAGCCCGACGCGGGGCTCGAACCCACGGACCGTGAGATCATGACCAGAGCCGAAGTCGGACACTTAACTGACCGAGCCACCCAGGCGCCCCACCCCCTCTTTTTTTTTTAAAGTTTGTTTATTTATCTTGAGAAGGAGAGACAGAGAGAGTGGGGGAGGGGCAGAAGGAGCGGGAGATGCGGGGCTCGAACTCACGAACCGCGAGACCACGACCTGAGCTGAAACCAAGAGTCGGACGCTTAACCGACTGAGCCGCCCAGGTGCCCCTTAAGGCTGAATAACATTCCGTTATGCGGATGGACCACATTTTGTTTGTCCGTTCACCTCTCGATGGACCCGTGGGCTGCTTCCGTGTTTCTGCTCTTGTGAAAAATGCTGCTTGTGAGTACGGGTGTCCTCATCACGCGGCTCGCCTTGTGTCGTTTCTAGGTCTGAAGTCATTCACTCGTCCCTCTATCTCTTTGGTTCACTCAGCAATTCATCTGGGCCTTGTTAGGCCAGCTCTGTTTCTTATTCCTCGAATGACCTCAGTCAGGGGCTGGAACCTCTCCAGGCATCAGCTGGCTGTTGTACATCGTAAGGACCCATCTGTGTGCCGTGGAGCAGGTGTTCGGTGCCCGGGCCCTCCGTCGTTCCTGTCACAGCAGGGAGGGGCAGGGCCCATCGAGCCCTTACAGAAACAAACAAGCCCCCTGATGCCCCGTCGGCCCCCAGGTCACCTGTCCTCCCTCAAGGAAAGCCTTGAGGTCAGATGCCTTCTGATGGCCAGGATTTGTGCCACCTTGACCCCCAAGGGGTGGCCCAGCTGGTCAAAAGAAGGAGACCAAGCCAGAGATGCTAGGCTTCCTGGGGAGCAGGGAGGAGAAAAAGACATCCTCACGGCTGCCCTTCCCAACACTGCCTGGCTCCTTGGGGGACGCCCTCCTGCCTGGGAGACTTCCTTCCAACATTCCTCTGAGCTCGGGCTCCCACTAGGCAGGCAGCAACAGATGCCCTGCCCCCCAGGACATCTCCACTGGCCCTGTCATGTAGCCCGATCCCCAGGGGGACAGGGGAAAGGGACAGGCAGCAGGGTCTCTTCTGTGTAACCATGTTGCTTGTGGATGGGGGAAGCTGACAGGTGACTCTTAGGCATATCCTGTTGGCTTTTCTCTCCTTCTCCCCAGTGAGAGAATTTCTGTAAAAGAGAACCAGAGAAAAGCAAAGGAACAAACAGGACCTCTCTTCTGACTCTGAATGTCCCAGGCCATGTGCGCAAGTACTGAGGCAGCAAGCTCCATGGACGAGAGAGAGCTGGCTTGGAATACTGGTTCTGCAGCTCACCTTGACCTCCCAGAGCCTCAGTTTACCCAGTGGCACAATGAGCATTTGAAAGCCTACCCGTCATCTCTTTGTTGGCCGTTGATAAACATCGCGTGGTAAGACCTAACGGGAGGGCTTTATTTTCCTGTAGTTTGGTGGCCAGGCACTGTTTGGGGTTTCTGAGATCAATTCAACCGAATGCCAAGCTCATGGAGAGGACGAAACAAGCCGAGGAGAGGATTTGGGGTGATGGGCTCTGGGGCCAGCCAGAACTAGGTTTGAATCTCTGCTTTGGAGCTTGTTAGTTGGGTGATGAGCTTTCTCATCTGTGAGGTGGGGTGATGGTGTGACATGGGGTGACGATGTGACATGGGGTGACGGTGTTTTTCCCCTTGCTTGCCAGAAAGCCTTGAGCCCAACGCCCGGCACGGTGCTCGTGCTCAACAGTGGTATTTACCCATGGGTTTCTAGTTCTCTATCCTCCTGCCTCTCCAGCTTTGGGCCCGGGCAGGCGGGAATGATCCAAGGCCATGCGTGGGACGGGTATTTCCAAGGATGAAGATTTGATTCTCCCCGGTGGGTCAGGGGAGATCTATGTGAAGAAGGGTGATTCAGACTGGGCGGGTGTCACGGGGCAGTCAGAGAGCCCGCAGGCAGAATGGTGGCTGGCGAGGTGTGAAGTCTATTTAATCTGCTTGTTCTTTGTAGTGACACTCCAAGCCCTGGATCCAAAGAATGGCCCCTCCACTTACGCCATAGGAAACCCCAGTTCTGGGGCTCCCATTAATGTCCGTACACAACAAAGGACGGTGAACATAGCATGGGGGCGAAGAACACAGACCCCAGCCCCTCTGCGTCTCTCTGTCTCTCCTCTGTCTCTGAGTGTTTTTGTCACCGTGCACAGATGGCTCTGGCTTTCTTCGCCTGTGAGTCTGTGACAGCGAACAGCTGGGGACTCCTGTGTGTCTGTCTCTGTCCGGGAGGCTGTATATGTATCTCCTTGTTTCGTAGCATGATAGATAGCCATGCACCTAGTTGCTGGCGTGTTCTCTTTGGGTCCCTGGGGGTCTGCGTATGTCTGTGTGTGTGGAGGTATTTGTTCCCTGTGTGTGTGTGTGTGTGTGTGTGTACATGAGTGTGTGTGCATGTGCTTAACTATATGCTTTAGTGTCTGTGCACACCTGGATGGTTCCGAGGCTCTGAATGCACTTGGATATTTCTCTGAGTGTCTGTGTTTCTGGCTTTCTCCCTGAAGGTTTGCATTTCTCCGTGCACATGTACCTGCTCGTCCGTGTGTCCCTAAGCGCCTCTAAAGGGCGTGAGCCTAAGTGTGTTTGTGTATTTCTCCCTCTCCTCCTTTTCCAGGAAGGGAGGCTTTTCCCAACGTGGCGCGTCTTTGAACGTGTCAAGGTGATGGCCACGGGTTAAACCTTCACGATCTAAACCACAGCAGGGCAGACGTTTCCTTGAAGGGTCAGACAATAAAGGGTTTAGGCTTTGCAAGCCACACAGGCTGTGTCACGCATGCTTACCTCTGATACGGAAACAATGAGCGTGGTTGTATTCGAACAAACCTTCATGCGTGGATGCTTTTAAAAACTTGGGATTTCAGAGAGTTTTCACGTAGCGTGAAACCTCCTCCTTTTATTGATTGCAGCCATTGAAAAAGGTAAAAACCTCTTCTAGCTCATGAACCATATACAAACAGGCAATGGGGTGGATCTGGCCCATGAGCTATAACTTGCAGACCCATCGGACTGGCTTCCTTCTGCTGGGACAGTCATGTGTCTGGGCGACCGAACTAGCATATGGATCGCAGGGCCTCTCCGGGGCGTCTGGGGACCAGCCCTGGATCACTGAGGGCTGGGATCCCCAACCACTGAGGGTTTATTGAGGGTCCCTTTGGCCGGGCTTTGGGGCAGAAAACTTGGGAGCCAAAGACTTTGTGTTGAGACAGAATGGGGCAAAGAATCTGCACTCGAGTCCCAGCACCGCCACCTGCCAGCCTAATAACTCTGTGCAAGCGGCCTCTCTGAGCCTCGCTTTCCTCCTCTGTAAAATGGGGCTGTTCCGTGACCATCTTCCTGGGCCATTGTGCAACCTCCAAGACATGACGAGCACCCACTATGCATAATTCCTGCAGGAGCTGCTCAGGAACTTTGACCCCGATCACCCCCAAGTCCGGTGAACCCCTGAGGACGGGAGGAAAGGTTGCTGCCGACGAGCTGGTCTGTGGCCTCGTGGTCAGGCTCTGCCCCGGCTTCTCCTCGGGCTGTTAGCTAGAAACGTGACCCCTGGTAGTTCTCTCAGATTTCCCCGATAAAAATCCAGGTAATGACTGCCTTTGTCTCTTGAATGAGCTGTTTCAGTGGCTGTTGTTTAAATAAGAGAGCAATTATCTGTTAGAAATACCGCCTCTGGGTTTCCACATCCCTGCTTCTCCAGGGTGGCGGATGGGGGCATCTCTCTGTCCCCCTCCTCCCCCGGGGGTGAGAGGCCGGGAGGGTCAGGGATCACTGAGAGGGCCTTCTCGGGGAAGGTAGAGGCGGGTTGGGGAAAGAACCAAACGTGTAAGCCAGCCCCCAGCCCTGGAGAAGGGCCTGTGGCTGCCACCGTGGCTTGACCGTCCTTTACCTGTGCAGGGGTTTCCCCACACCAATGTCTCAAGACATTCCCACTTAACTTGCAGCTTTTTCCTTTTTACTCTGAGTTGGGCAAACAAAGACATTTCTCTGAGCCTCGGTTTTCTCATCCATTCCAGGGGTCCAGTAATAACTTGGAGAATCCATTTTGCCCAGACAAAGCTTCCCCCCCACCAGTCCTCCTCCAGATCTTCCTGCACTGTGTCCCTCTCCTGCTCCACAACCTTCGATGGCTCCTTGCTACCATGGGAGTGAAGTCTACGTTATCTTGCCGCCGAATTCGAGGCTTTCCGTTCTGTGTTTGGGGCCTACTCTTTCCGGTCGGAACTACCTGCTCTATCCAGATGTTTTTCCCTGGTGCCCCACCGTGCCACGCTCTTTCAGACCCCTGGCTCTGCTCACAAGGCCCCGGGGGCGTGCCATGCCTTTCCCCCCTCGGCCCCATCTGCCATCACTCGCCCTACCAGTACCATTTACCAGCTCGAACAGCCTTGAGCAAGCAAGCTCCTTTGTCTGTTACATCAAACTTGACCTCCGTGAAGGACGAATCATGAGGTAGCAAAGTCGGAGTGATGGACCCAGGAGTCAGTAATGTTTCCCGCTACACGGGAAGCTTGCAATGAGCTGTTATTCGCGCCTGCTGGACTCACAGTCCTGCTCTCCCTTTGTGAAACACCACTTCCCCAAGGACTCAGGCTCATTTCGATTCAGTGGTCCTTCTCAAGCACATAGTCGACAACGCAATGATATGCAGACTGCATTCCTCGGCTAAGATTCCAGCACCACTGCGAAGCACGGTCTATCAGGCCATTCTGCTGGCGGGCAGACTGTGGCTCAGAGAGGTTAAGTGCGTGACCTAAGCTCACACAGCAAGCGAGTAACACAGATGGGGCTTGAACTGAAATTTTCTTCCCTCAAACACAGACGCTTTCAAACAGTTGGGCTCCCCGTGGCAGGAGCCCCGCTTTTTAGCCGAGCGCGTGGCCGTCTGGCTTCAACAACTGCATTGCCCAGCTTCCCGTGCAGCCCAGATGTGGTCATAAGGCGGTGCCCTGGCCAGTGAAATAAAAGCAGAACGGATGTGTGGGGCTCTCAGAAAGACTGCTGAAAGGGGGCTGGCCCAGCTGGGAGAAGCCTGGTTTGGCTCTCTGCCATCTTTCCTCCTTCTTTGGTGGGGGGGGGGGGGGGGGGGGGGGGGGGGGGGGCTGCAGCTAGAATGTGATGGCTGGAGCTCCAGCAATCAGTTTGAACCACGAAGCAACCATGAGACTTGAAAGGAAAGAAAGAAAAAGAAGGAAAGAAAGAAAGAGAAAGGAAAGAAAGAAAGAAAGAAGAAGGAAAGAAAGAGAAAGAAAGAACGAAAGGAAGGAGGTAAAGGAAGGAAGGAAGGGAGGAAGGGAGGGAGGAAGAGAGCCCTGGGTCCCTGATGTCACCATTCACCTGCCACGTCAGCTTTGAACTGTTACCTTCCGACTTCTGTTAGATGCTAGAGAAATAAACTCCTACCTTGTTGAAGCCGCCGTCGTGTTGGTTTTCGGTGACTCTTCCTTCTTCCTTCGAGATCTGCTCGGATTCCCTCTTTCTGTGCTCGGCGGCATTCCGTATGTCCCCTTCATGTCGCTCATCACATTGTTCTTCGAGCCAAGCCTCCAGTAGCATGCAGCTCCGGGAAGGCAGGGCCACAGGGTCCCTGTGTGTGCTGTCGTTCCCTCCCACGTGACCAGGCTCGAGGGGGCACTGATGGCTGTTTGTAGAATGAGCACGTTCCCTCCAGCAGGTCCCGGTCAGTTAACCCAGGCAAAGAGCTCTGTGCCGTTTCTTCTGGGCCTTCTGTGCTAATATTGACGCTCTCCAGTGGGTCCCCCTTGCCGGCAACTGGGGAGAACTGAATTCAACACACAGAAAACACGCGATTTCTTTGGTCCTCGAGTCTGTCGTGCATCTTCTCCGCCCCTTCGAGGCTCAGCTGTAAGAATAAAGCTTAAGACGGAGGGTCCCAAGGCAGTGACTGAACGAGGTAGGATTCAGGCCGAGAGAGTGTAGACAGGGAAGGTAGGGCCTCCTGAGCTCATCGCATTCACATCATGAGCAGGACACAGTGTCCCGGGTCAGTACCACCCAGCCTCGTGCCCCAGCTGTGCCACCTCCTACCTGGGTGACCAGAGAACGGCGTGGACCTCCGTGGGCCTCGGTTTTCTCATCTGCACAATGGGAACGGTTCTCGTTCCCGCCTCGTAGGTTCGTTGAGGGGATGAAATGAGGGAGCTCGAGCCCGGGACGTGGAACAGCGTAAACTCCCCGAAACACGCACCCTGTTTCTTCGTGTTTGTATTTACCGTAATCCGTTTAGAAAGGCTTGCCGCCGTGGCTGTTTTATAACTCTTGAGCCCATTCCGGGGCTTCTGAAACCTTCCAGATGGGCCGCAAATTGACCGTGATGGATGATGGCGCCGAATTGGGAAGAAATAATTCATTCTCTACCAGCCGTACGGGTGATGTACAATGGAAAGTGGTCCCGTCTAGCCTCGCTGCCCGCCCCCGCCCCCAGCGTCTCTTATTCTCTTAGCAGGTGTTCGTTATTCCCTGGCCGCACATCCATAGAAGGAGGTCTGGCTTTATCAAAGGGCAGGGAGGGTTTGATGCCTGGACTGGGGTGTGCACGCAAGAGTCTTTTAACAGACAGACTGGCTTTCACGCGCCCTTGTGGACGGCAGAGGGCTAATCCTTTTACCAGGTTCGGAGTTGAAAGGACGCTGATGTAGGTTTGGCGAGGGACCCCAGCGTTCGTCATTTGCTTCGCAGAGCTTTCGGTGTCCCCCTGGCTCCTGCCTGCGTTTCGCTCAGAAGCAAATCCAAGTGAAGTGTTTCCTTCAAGCATGGGGGGTGCTCTAGAAGGGTGTAGGAGAGAGGGACCGGGACACTTTGGTTCCTCGGAGACTCCGGATCGGCAGTTGTGTAGGTCAGCCGATGGGAGACGGTGGGGACCCGGCTGATGCTGGCAAAAAAAAAAAAAAAAAAAAAGTCGCATGTAACAAACAGGGCTGTACCTAACGGTCACCTGGCATTGGCCACTGGGAGTCCATAGTACTTAATGACAAAGTGCGGCAGTCACAGCAGCCGAACAAGCTGACTATCTTTTAAAATTTTTTTAATGTTTATTCATTTTTGAGAGAGAGAGAGAGAGAGACAGAGCATGAGCAGGGGAGGGGCAGAGAGAGAGAGAGAGACAGACAGACAGACACAGAATTGGAAGCGGGCTCCAGGCTCCGAGCTGTCAGCACAGAGCCCGACGCGGGGCTCGAACCCACGAACTGTGAGATCGTGACCTGAGACAAAGTCGGACACTTAAGTGACTGAGCCACCCAGGCGCCCCAAACCTGGCCATTTTTTTAATGGAGGTGAATTCACATGCCATAAAATGAACCATTTTATTAAAAAAAATTTTAAATATGTTTTTAAGTTTTATTAATTAATTAATCAATTTAGAGACAGAGACAGCACGAGCAGGGGAAGGGCAGAAAGAGAGGGAGAGAGAGACTCCCAGTCCCCGCAGAGCCTGCCGCGGAGCTCGAACTCACGAAACTGTGAGATCGTGACCTGAGCTGAAACCAAGAGTCAGACGCTTAACTGACCGAGCCACCCAGGCACCTCAAAAATGAACCATTTTTTACAATGTTTTATGTATTTTTGAAGGCGAGAGAGAGACGGACAACGAATGGGGGATGGGGAGGGAGAGAGGAAGGCACAGAGTCTGAAACAGTCTCCAGGCTCTGACAGCTCAGAGCCCGACGCGGGGCTCGAACTCGTGAACCGTGAGATCGTGACCTGAGCCGAGGTTGGACGCTTAACTGACCGAGCCACCCGCGCGCCCCAAAATGAACCTATCTAGTTACAAGACATGCATGTCCTTACCCCAAAAGAAAACCCTGTGTTCATTAAGTGCGCATTCCCCACGTCTCCCTCCCCTTCACCCCAGGCCTCGGTAACTACCCATCTGCTTTCTGTCCCTAAGGGCTTAGCTATTTCAGACATTTCATAAAAACGGAATCATACCATAAGTGACCTTTTGTACCTAGTGTATATCCCTGGCCTGATGTTTTCCGGGTGCGTCCATGTTGTAACATGGGTTAGAATACCGTTCCTTTTTAGGGGTGCGTAATATCCCATTGTGGGGACCTGCCGCATCTTCTTTACGTTTGAGCAGATCTTGAGTGCACAGAGTCGGTAAGCGCCTGGAGCTTTCTGGATCTCTGCTGGCTGGAAAACGTTATCAGTGCCTGGTTCCTTACAGGGCGGGGCAGCCGGCCGCCAGAAACATCAAAGTCGTCACCTCTGATTGTTGAGCCATGAGCTCACCTGCTGACCTGGGAGGGTTTTCTCAGCCGGGGACCGGCCCCTCTGTCATGTTAGCCGAGATTAGAAGGAACCAACCCGAGTTCTTCAGGGAGGAGGGTCCTAGGAAGGGCCAGGAGGAATGTCTGGCGACTTCTCTATCTTCCCCAAGTTTTTGTCCTCAATCCCTCACGAGACCGTAAGCTCCTTGAAGAACAGACCATGTTTTCGCTATTTGTATGGCCAGTTATAAGCGCACGGCAGGTGCTCAATAAATGCGTAGCGAACAAATGAATGCAGGCATGCGCGCCTTTCTCTTATCCCCTTTGAGGGCCTTGGGTAAGTGAGAGAATAATATAAAATAATAATACAAATAATATAAGATTATATAATAATATAAAATATAAAATATGTAAAACATCCGATCAGGAAGAGGCTCTGGGTAGCTCTGCGTTCCATGCTCGTTCCGTAGATTGTGCGAATACTCCGAGCACTTAGGGCCTTTCCACCTGCTGCTTCTGCTACCCGGATGCCCTTCCCAGAGGTACGGCGAGCACTCTTACCACCTTCACATCCTCGCCCTGCCACTGAGTCAGCGTGGAGACTTTTCCTGCCCCCCACCATAAAATAGCATTCCCTAACCCTCTAAGAATGTTTTCCAGCTAATATTCGACACATCCAAAGAGCCTAGGTACAAATTATGAGCATAGGTATAAATTGCGAAGGCCCACTGATAAAATAAACCCCTGTGAGCCCACCCCTCAAGGGCTAACGCACAGCTGTGTCTGTCGCACCTGTCTCGGCTTTCCACCCCGAAGCCAGCCTGCTCCCTGACCCCCGTTCCGCTATGGTGGGTGTTCACCCCTTGCCCATATTTACGGATTACGTAGCATTTATCACCACCCGACTCATCTCTGTTTGTGTGTTACCTGCGTTTCTTCCCCCCAAATCTAAGCTCCGAGAAGCCAAGGAAATTGCCTGGTTCTTTAGCTTAGCCACACAATAAGCTCTAAATAAATATTTGCTGAATAAGTGGTTGAATGGATGAAAGTTGGCGGGAGGGAGATTTCTTATCCATGATAGCCATTTCAAGGGTAGGGGGAAAGAAGGAAGTCTACCTCGCCTGTTCTTTAAACCCTAAGCTTGAAACGGGTTGACAGAGCACCGACTTGGGGAGACAGACCCGGCTCAGCTCCCACTGGGTCCCTTTGTTGCTGTGTGACCCTGCCGAAGGACTCCTTCCTTTCTAGAATGGGGGAAATGATGGTAGCTGCTGACGGTGGGCCATGTGGCCAGCGCTCAAAAAGCAACAGCCAGTTTGTATACCCGAGTCCTTGCCTGGGATGATTTTCTCGTGCTGTGAAGGGGTGTTTGGGCAACCTTGTGGCTCATCACTGCTGTGATTCTCTTCTGGAGGGAGGACAATTAGAAGTAAGAACTCTTGGGGCGACTGGGTGGCTCAGCTGGTTAAGCCTCCGGCTTCGGCCCAGGTCACGATGTGGTTCGTGGGTTCGAGCCCCTCGTCGGGCTCCGTGCTGATGGCTCGGAGCCCGGAGCCCGCTTCGGATTCTGTGTCTCCCTCTCTCTCTGCCCCTCCCCTGCTCACACTCTGTCTCTCTCTGTCTCTCAATAATAAATAAACGTTAAAAAAAAAAAAAAAAGAAGTAAGAACTCTTTAGACAGGATCTGACCCTCCCTACCTCCCAGGCCTTCAGCCCCACCCCAACCCCTTCCCTGGCCTCTTGGGGGTGATCTACATGACTTCTCACAGCTCCGGGGTGCCCCCTTGCCCCCAGGCACCTGTATTTATTCTGTATTCTTTCCCACGATACCTTCAGCTTCCAGGCCCCCTCCCACACACATACACCCAATGTCTGCTTGGTTCTCCCTTCTTCAACCTAATCCGGTGCCGCTGGGAACAGCTTCTTCTCGCTGTGCCCAGACTAGGTTAGGTGGCTCCAGCCCCTAACCCCAGTTTTGCTCTCAATCCCCCTGGTCTTTGTCTTCAGAAGACAGTCTCCTGAACCGTTTTTACCCCTGGTTATTTTTGTTGCCTTTTATGCGTCATCGGAAGCCCCGAGACCTTCCTAGAGTAAAGCAAAGAATGAACTAACCGTCCGTGTTAGCTCTTTTCGCCGCTATCGCAAAGAATCACGAGCAGGGCAACGGAACATAACCCAGATTTACTCACTTATGGTCTTAGAGGTCAGAAGTCTAAAACGGGTCCTCTGGGGCTCAAATCAAGATATCAGGAGCGCTGGGCCCCTTCTGGAAGCTCAGGGGGCCAACTGTGTGTTCTTTGTCACCTCCGGTTTCTGGAGGCCACCTGAAAACCTCAGCTTGTGGCCCCGAGCCACTCTGACCCCTGCTGACTATCCTCCCCATCTCCTTCTTATTCTGACCCTCCTGTGCATCTCTTCTAAGGTCCCGATTGATTATACTTAGGCCCCATCTGGAAAATCCAGAATAATCTCCCCATCTCAAAATCTTCAATCACACCTGCACAGTCTCCCCTGCCACAAAAGGTCACGTATTCACAGGTCCCTCGGGTGCCAAGAGTCAGGGAGTGCACATCCCTGGCAGGCATTATTCTGCCCGCCACATCATCCAACTGCCTACTCAGCTACTAAGTTATTTCTGATATGAACTTTGCACAGCACAGTAATCTGGGATTCTCCCCAAGCAGCATAGTAATTGACTTTAAAGACCTTTTCATAGGACCCGTGGTCAAAAATGGGACGGAGAGGCACCTGGGTGGCTCAGCCCACTAAGTATCAGACTTCAGCTCAGGCTGTGATCTCGTGGTTTGTGAGTTCGAGCCCCACATCGGGCTCTCTGCTGTCACCACCGAGCCCACTTCAGAGCCTCTGTCCCCTCTCTCTGCCCCTCCCCTGCTTGTGCCCTCTCTCTGTCTCTCTCCAAAATAAACTTAAAATGTTTTTAAACGCAAGATGGAAATTTTACTTGAAATTTAGTCTCCCTGGGAACCTTGGAGAGTCATTTTTTGTTGTTGTTGAGAGAGAGAGAGAGAGCAGGGGAGAGGGAGAGAAAGAGAAACTCAAGCAGGACCATGCTTAGCGCAGAACCCGACCCAGGGCTCGATCCCGTGACCTGCGTTCATGGCCTGAGCCGAACTCAAGAGTTGGGCCCTCAACCAACGGAGCCACCCAGGCGTCCCGGAGAGTAATTCTAGATGAACTGAAGGAATCGGTCTTTCCTGAGTCCTTGTCTCACCGCTTCCCTCCCCTCTTCTTCTGTTTGTTTTACCAGGAGGTTCCTGGGGGCCCTCAAACGATCTCCCCCGCCCCCAAGATCAAAACCCGTGAGGGTTCCCAGGCATGCCCTGAAGCTGGCACCTTTGCTGGCAATTTCGAAGCATCGCTGACACCCGGTTTTAATTAACCTGGTGAAGTGCCGTCTTGGCAGAGGCTAAGACCTTTTGAAACAAGTTCCTGACAATTCAGCTCCCAAGGTAAAGCCCAGCTTGCCTTTCTGGTTTGCCGTGTTTAAACCTCCTTTTTGAGGACTCTGTGCAAGTCTGACCTTCAAGGGCACGGTCAGCCAGGGCGCTCGGAACAATTGGCCCTTCTCTCCAGTCTTGTGATTTTTTTTTTTTTTCATATTAATGCTCCCGGGTCGCCCCTGGCAACCCTCCTTCCCTCCCCTGCCTAGACTTACTTGCTCTGTTGAATCCAGTCACTCCAATCGACCACGCAGATATTTCTGGATGTTGCAATCAGATTCCAGGCCCCAATGGGAGCATATCGCATTATGTATCATCTCTGTTCCTCCAGGGCTAATTCCAGGCTCTGCTGCGATGGAGAAACCTGAGGGTCCTTTCCAAAACCGAAACGCTTAAGAACTCTCCGTTTCTCTTAGGAGATTGCGCTTTTCCAACAGAGGCTGGTTTGAATTTCATGCTTTGCTTCTTGGCCGTATCGTTGTTAGAAAGTTGCCTGGCCCGGGTAAATTTCAGTTTCTTTCCCTGGGGGTGGGGTGGGGACACGTGCATGCACACGCACGCACACAGAGACGTGTGTGTGCAGCACGCCAGGGCACATGTCCATGATAGCAAGAGTGTGTTCTTTTTTTTTTTTTTTTTTTTGTCAGTGTTCATTTATTTTTGAGAGAGAGGGAGAGAGAGCGTGAGCCAGGGAAGGACAGAGTGAGAAGGGAACAGAGGATCTGAAGTGGGTTCTAGCCTGGCAGCCGGGAACCTGATGTGGGGGCTCAAACTCACCAACCGTGAGACCCTGACCCGAGCCACCGTCGGGAGGCTTAACCGACTGAGCCACCCAGGCGCCCCAAAAGTGTGTTCTTGAAACTGGATATCTCCTACAAATCTTGAAGTACGTTCGGAGAAGCATGGGCAAGCAGGGAAAAAAATTACACTCAAATAATTGGCTTATGCTACTCTTTACCAGCTGAGTATTAGGACTTAGCTTTTCTGGGCTTCAGTTTCCCCATCAGTAGAATGACCACGGTAATGTTACCTCCAGAGCCAGCTGGGAGTTTGAATTAATTCCTGCTCGGAAAGTGCTTTCAAGGGTACCTGGCACATAAGCCGTTATTATCGTTATTATCACTCTACAAGATGGAGATCACCATTACCGGTCAAAGGACTGGGTGGTAGAAGGAATTCAATAAACGTCGACCGTCATTATCATGGACAATTGTTCTTTGCCTGTGCGGCTGGGCTAACGAGCATGGAAATTGATACAGAAGACATACATTGGCTAAAGTGGTGGAAACGCTCAGAAAAGACAAGAGGAGTTAAGAGTCTCCATACGGGTGGAACCTAACTGGCGCGAAGTGCCTCAGGACCGTGAGTGAGGGACCTCATCCATGCGTTGGAACCTCTGTGCTGCAGAAAGTAGGTGATACAAGTAGTTAAAGAAAAATCGAGCTGATACGAACGTTTTACCTTTTAGCTCATCGCAAGCTAGCAGCGCTCTTTGTTGGTCAATATTTACCTCCTGAATTGAGAAATGAGAGTCAATACTCACTTCCTATCGTTAGTACATCTACTTTCTGTACACTACACGTAAGCGGCCTATACACACAGGCACCGATACATTAATAGCTATATCAATAGAAAATCAACAATAATCATTTATTTTTAATGGCCATCACCACTGAAACACCAACAGTGCAATATACTCAAGACAAAGAGGAACACTTAGCGTGATAGATGTCTGTGGATAATTGATTTAGGTTAACAACTTCCTTTCCTAATGGTGCTAATTGCGTTAATCAACGGGCTGATTTCATCAGAGGCTTTCAGAGGCCCATCCTGGAGGTTGCCAGCTCTTTCTCTGGTTGATGAGTTAGTTCCCCAGGTGCAGACACCCATGCTTGATTTATAATCATCAGCAGAACTGTTTTAGTGAACACTTGCTGTCCAACCCGTTAACCCATTCAGCAGCCTGCGGCCCTGCTGTAACTACTGGGCCCAGTTAATTGGGTGGTTGAGATCTGGATGGTTGGCACTTGGTGCCGGTGGTGTTGTTTTGGACTTCCCAGAGTTCTTTTCCCCGGAAAAGAGCCCCTCCCTTACGCGTGTGGCCACTCACTCATCCTGTGTGGTTCTGGTGCACGGTTTATGCTACCCCAGTAGTCACTCTCTGGGGAGTTTCAATCTTGAGAGGCAGGGCTCAAGGACTGGGAGAAAAATATACTTAGGACACGTTAATTTCAGCGGAGGTGTCTAGACAAATCTGTTGACCTAGTAGGTACCTGCTGTCAAGGCCCCCAGGAAATTCCTGGTTCCTGAACATTCCCTTCAGTCCCCTTACATTCTCCCATATTCTTTCTTTCTTTTTTTTTTCTTTCAATATATGAAGTTTATTGTCAACCTGGTTTCTCTCCCATATTCTTTCAATGGAACCTTCGTTGGCTTATGTTACCCAGACTCAGCTTCTGTGGCTTGCAGTCAACTAGTCTTACCTAGTCCAGTTGTGCGACCGGCTCGCCGGCCATCCAATCGGTTGATAGTGGCTACATGGCATGTTGTGTCAGGAAAGACTCAGAGGGTTCATCCAAGAACTGTAGAAATAGTCTAGCACTCAATTATCAATATCTGCAGGGAGTAAGTTAGGGGCAATGGAGAGGGGGTAGAATATTACTGGTGTCAAATACATGCCAAGGGCCTAAAGACACAGAGCACAGTGTTTAAGGGACTGGGACTGTCCCATTGTCACTGGGACTGTGGGGTGTAGATACGAGACATCCGAGCGGTGAATAAACGCCTGAATCCACAGAAGAACGGGTAAGTTGCTGTCTCAAGGTAAAACAGCCAATTCTAGAATATTCCACCAATTAGAGTCTGAGACCATTGCCATCATTTTCTTGATTTAGTTCTTCGAAGTTCTCTCTCTACTAGGCACCTCTCTGAACCTTGAGTCTCATTTTCCCTTCACTCGGTTTTCCATCGGAGGTAAAACCACATGATCAAATGCTCTTCCCCTTCATCCCCCGACTGCTGTATTTAAGCCAACATTCCCACTTGACATCTGCCCTATATTTTTCTTTAAGTAGATCATTTTGAAAGTATTTACTTCTAGCTGATTCCTTTTGCCCCTTCCTAATAAGTGTCGCTGTCGTTCCTACTGTGATAACCCATTTCAGACCTCTTTCTGCAGCAGAGGCAGAAAGGATTTTACGAAACAACCTCCTGAGAGCTTCATTGGCCTAATTCTTGGTGGGATGCTTGTTTAACAAATTTTAATCCCGATCCAGGAGGCGTTCTGTATCTGCACCGGATACACATAGTATCCGTCTGTTATTTTTATTAATCCCCTTTTCCTGACGACGGCTCATGTTTACTTCTGTGGCATCACTTGCCAACCAGTGTGCTGACCACTTTACATGCGGTTTTCTCACCGGAACGTCCCCCAAACCTAAGAGGGTTTTGAAAGAAATACTTTTCCGCCCCGTCTCCCGCAAGGAAACTGAGGCACGGAGCCGTGCAGCCAGCCTCCTGCTAACAGTGGACCCAGCTGCCATTTGGACCCTGGGTTCCTTGACGCCCTGCCGTCTTCGAGCACCACTCATTTTCAAAAAGAGAAAGAAGAAAATAAAAATCATTGGTAACTCAACCGTCTTTGGAGTAAGTGGAAGATTGCTTACTTTAAGCAGTGGAGTTAAGAATAACCACGGCTGGCAATTACTGGGTGCCGGGCACTATGCAAATGCTTCTTAGCATCACCTCACTTGATCCAGACAGTGACAGTCCGACGAAGGTGTTACTTTTTTCCCTTCATTTTACGTATATAGAGGCAGATACTTCAAGTCTTCTGGGGGGCCCCCAGAACTAATACTCTGACCGGAGACCGGATTTCAGGTGCAAGGGGTTTATCTGGGAGGGGATCTCGAGCGCTGGGTGGGGAGCGGGGAAGACAGAAGAGTAGGCAAGAAAGCTGGTCGCCTCTGGGGACCACAGGGGTTTCATCCCACCCAGGGCTCTGAGAGGCAGCCTGGAGACCACACCACGGATAAGGGGCCACCCCTCAGTCAATGGTTAGGGCCACTGTGGGGGGCCCATAATTCAGGCCACTTTGTGTCTGAGTCCCGACAGAGCCCTCAGGCTGAGTCTGGGCGCTTAGGGGTAGAAATCTGACTGCTTGAGATGGCAAAGGCTAAGGAAAGGTGGGGAGGGCTTATGACATCTGCCATTCAGAGTGGTTCACTTCCTTGTTCAAGGTCACACAGCTACCACCTGCAGGTTAAAAAGCCAACTCCTTGATTGTTTAAGTAATCCTGGAGAACAGTCGAGGACTTCCTCTCCCCTTGCCTTACTTGCTTTTCTAACCGTTGTCTCCCCTCCACCCTGCCCCAGTCACATCTGTGGTCCCCATCAGCTCTGGGGGTCCATGATGACCCAGCTTCCCGGAGGGAGGTCCTAAGACACATTTTTCTAGTACAGCTTGAGGGACTTGGCGGGGACACGGGTTCCTCCTGACTTCTGATTCAAAAATGATCACCACTCTTTTCCTGTCTTCTGTTGAAGGCTAGTCCATTGCTATTAGTAAGAGTATTGATTTTTAAAAATGAGCCTGTTCCTGAACCTATATAACAGCTATCGAACGTTCCGTGTTTAAATATTTACTCTGCACAATCCCAGCCTGTTGGTCCTTCCTCGTTTCTGACGTTGGGTGGGTTGTCCCTCCTCAGGACTTCTCTCTCTCTCTCTCTCTCTCTCTCTCTCTCTCTCTGTCTCTCTCTCTGCGGCTCCCTGAACGGAAGACTTTAAACATGACAATATTAAGTGGCGTGTGTAGGGAGCTGGGTGTTCAGCATAACTGAGATTTAACGTGGAATCTTGGCCCCCGGCATACCCTAACTCTTGTGTGGGTAACCTTGGGACCCTGTGTCACCCCTGGTGGCCATTCGTTCATGGCGCCCGGGCCAGCGTCGAGAAGGCCAGTGTAGGGAAAGCAATTGCGTGTTTCCTTGGTTTGTCCTATGATCCATCATTTTAAACACTTCTTCCTATCCAGGCTTGAAGAGGTAGGACAGTTTCTGAAAAATTTGGGGGAAAAGTCACAGATTCCTTCAACCATGTGATAGAAGGTGGTGAGCTTCTATGTGGTGACCACATCCCTTTTCTTTCGGTGTCAGTCCTGGGTATTCTTGGGGATCCAGGTCAAGAATTCAGGGAAGCTATTTCTGGAAGCTTTGCCACTTTGTTTACCAAACTTCTAATGGAAAATTCTTTTTTAATTTCCCCTTTGTTCGTCGTAGGGGGTATGGTTGGAGTAGCAAAAGATGAGTTCACAAATAAAGTGTAGTTAAGTGAAGGTTCTTATATTTGAGTTGGAATGAGGCCCTGATTTTAGAATGAAGCTTCTTTGTATGAGGATAATTGTTAAAGATGATGTGCATAAAGTCAGCTAAGCAAGTGTGTTGATCAGTCTAATGGTTTAGCTTTTCAAGGTTGAATTTCGAGTTAATTGGTTTCTATAACACTAGGAGGGGTCAGGTGTAAAGGAGGATCCGACCCTGGACAATGTTAATGGCCCTGGGTGTTCCTTACAAGCAGCAGCCACATTCAACTATCTAACACGTCCTAAGGCCTTATTCCTTCTCCAGCCCTTCCCTTTTAAAGTCTTTTCCTTTGATGCTTCTCTCCTGCATCAGGAGGAGAGGTTTCCTAAAAATTTGAGCAGGGTAAAGGATATTGGTTAATTGTATGTTGTAGCTACTTAGGAGATTTTATTCTTTTTTATTTTATTTTTTAAAGCTTATTTATTTATTTTGAGAGAGACCAAGTGAGTGGGGGTGGGCAGAGAGAGGGAGACAGAGAATCCGAAGCAGGCTCCAGGCTCTGAGCTGTCAGCACAGAGCCCGACGCGGGGCTCGAACTCACCGACCGTAAGATCGTGACCTGAGCCGAAGTCGGACGCTCAACCGACTGAGCCACCCAGGCGCCCCTGCTACTCAACTATTTCTAAGTTCACTTCACATGGACAGTAAAAATCCCCCTGTCCATTTGCAAGAAAACAGCCTTACTTTATACTCATAGCACAGACACCTGGCGATTCTAACTCTGTTGTTCGTTTATTGAAGATTTCTTTAAAAAAGGAAGCATTGATCTCTAGCAACAGGTAAGCCTTGCTCTGATAAGTTAATCACCATAACCCCTGCCAAGCCCAGCGCTTTGGTTTACGGGGAACTGACTTTATTGATGGGAAGGCAGTTTGACATCTGAGATCCTGATTTGTGTTTAACTGTAAAATTAAAAAATGTTTATGGGGCGCCTGGGTGGCTCAGTCAGTTAAGCCTGCCCCGTGTCGGGCTCTGTGCTGACAGCTCGGAGCCTGGAGCCTGCTTCGGATTCTGTGTCTCCCTCTCTCTCTCTGCCCCTCCCAGCTTGCTCTCTGTCTCTCTCTCAAAAATTAAATAAAAAAACAACAAAAATTTAAAAAAATGTTTAATGTTTTTCTCTTTCTGATGCAATATATCGTATATGTAAATCGTGGAAAGCTTATTAAATGATATGCCCATGATATTTCATTTTATAACATTTCAATATTTCAGCTTTTGTTTATTAAACATTTATTATATATTCTTTACTTATTTATTTCTTTTAATTCTTATGAGGTAGGTATTGCCGTGAGCCCCATTTTTCAGAAGAGGAAAAATCAACATGGACAGAAAATACCAATTTTCCCAAAGCAAGTCAAGTAGAAAGTGGGGAAGTCAGGATTTGATCAAAAAGTCTCTGACAACAGACGTCATTTGTTGAACCACTGTGCTACGACCATGACCCAGAAGCACCTTACGCTGGCATTTTAGTGTATTTCTTAGTTTTGATTATTTTTTAAAAACTTATTTAAAGTAAAATTTTATTTTGTATTCTGCCTTTTCCCCTAACATTTGAAGCATCTTTTGCGTGTCAATAGAAGCTTTTTATAGCTTCTTAATTGCTACTTGATTGTTACTTAAACCATTCATTCTCTTGTTAAAGGACTTTTCTTGTATTTTCAGTAACACTGTAAGGGACATCTTTAAACAGGAATATGTGTGTAGACTGATTTTGAAAATCAGATTGTGATTTTGAGTTCCTTCCTTCCTTCCTTCCTTCCTTCCTTCCTCCTTCCTTCCTTCCTTCCTTCTTCCTTTCTTCCTTTCTTCTTTCCTTCCGTTCCTTCCTTCCTTCCTCCTTTCTTTCTCCCTTCCTTCCTTCCTTCCTTCCTTCCTTCCTTCTTCCTTTCTTCCTTCCTTCCTTCCTCCTTTCTTTCTTTCTTTCTTTCTTTCATTCTTTCTTTCATTTCTTTCTCCCTTTCTTAATCTTTTTGGCAAGTCTTAGGGAAGTAAATGTATTTTTCAGGTCAAGATGAGTGAATTTAACCATACCTCTATCCTAAAGCAATTTCTCAAAGCTGGTCCCTTAAAGACACTTGACTTACCCTCTTTTCTCTGCCTAAGTGGGTTTTCGTTTCCTTTTCAACAACTCAAATCATATTTTTAAAACATCCGAAGTGTGGGGCGATCTCATACCGTCTATCTGTGCAGAGAGCTGATGAGTAGATTATCCTAAGAAGTAGAAAGCCTAAACATATTTGGTGATTGGCTTTGGAATGCGCTATGCAAATCGGAATAGAAGTTTTACCTTGTGAGTTGGTGTTAGCTAATAATGAAATGATTTCTCATTCTCCAAGTATTTGCTGACTCCAAATGGGTGAAGGATCAGAGAGAGATTTGCTGTGTTGCAAAAGCAAGCCCATGTGAGGATCCGTTTAAAACCCCACCTGTCCTTGGCTGCCATCACAGAGTTTGCTAAGGTATATTTTGGTTTCCTGTCCACTTATCCTTATCCTCCACTGGATCAGAAATCTCAGGACCCATGAATGTACATCTGGGACACTGTAGGATCCCCAGGGCCTGACAATAATGTTTGGCATTTGGTGGGCATTCAGAAAGTTGTATTGAAAGGAAGCAAAGAATTAGGAAAACCAACCATAGACAGTCTTGTAAATAGACACTTGGGAAATGACTCTGTTTGGAGACATCCCTGTATGCCAGACGCCTTTTTTTTTTTTTTAATGTGTATTTATTTTGAGAGAGACAGATGGAGCACAAGCGGGAAAGGGGAAGAGAGAGAAAGAGACAGAGAGAGGATCTCAAGCAGTCTCCATGTTCAGCATGGATACTGACCTGGGGCTTGATCCGATGACCATGAGATCATGACCTGAGCTGAGATCAAGAGTCCGACACTTAAATAGACTGAGCCAAGCTGGCGCCCAAGCCTGGAGGCCTTTTGAACTCATTTTTCAAGTGTCACAAGGGAGGGCTTTTTAGAACCACAGGACTTATGGGAAATGACTCTGCGGGGGGCCCCTGAGGTCAGGGTGACAACCTTTGACTGACAAGGCTGAGGGGGGCCCAATCACGCTTTGGGGTCACTCTACTCCATACATGAATTCTAGGCCCTCTGGGACATGGTGGCCAGTCCAGCCTGATGTGGGAAATCTGCCGCCTGTTGAAAACACGAGACCCCCCCCCCACTCCCCAGCCTGGCCGTAAGGGTGAGCTGGGCACAGTGGACGGGACAAACACTCTCCTGCCCCTTCTCCGACTGTTTGCTTTTTCCTTCTCGGAGAAGCCTGCCACCATAGACCATACGGGATGGTCTGGGTTACACCCTTCACCTGCTAGGAGGGGACACTCTGGGGGGTTTCCTGCGGCTGTGATCGCATCACGCTGTGCTCCCTGTGCCGCTGTGGCCTGTCCTCACCTCCCAGCTTGCTCTTTCTTTTCTGTACCCTCACAGGCTACGGAGGCCAGGAATTAATTTATGGCTCTGTGAAATGTGCTGGGTCTTATCAAGGGATTACAGGCTAATACTGTCATGCCTCACCTCCCTTACCTTTGGTCCTGGAGGCCGTGTTTACCGTGCGGGTTTGAACTTGAGGGAGGGGGCTAAGTGAGGAAAAAGGCAATTAAAGGCTCCCAGTTGCCTGCTGACCTGTTTGAAGCAGGTAAGACTTGCCCAGGTGTGGACACAGGGGCCCTTCACCCACAGCCCTATCTCTGCAGGGAGATAAATTCACAGTTCATAAAGATAAGGCCCCGGAAAAATGCCATGAGCTGGGACCGCATTGGCCGCCCAGCCGATCAAAGCCGATCGTGACTAATTCTCTCAGGGGGAAATATGGAGGGTCAGAGGAGGTTGGTGTCACGGGACCGGCGAGGAAGAGCCACCCTGGGTAGAAATGGCTTTGAACCTTGCCTCTGACGCTCAACAGCCATGGGATCTCGGGCAAGCGTCTTCACTTCTCGAAGCCTCAGCCTCCTGAACCTCCGTTTCCTCTCTCCGAGGGCTCTTTGGAGAACGGACTACAATAATGTATGAAAAGCAACTGACATCGTGCCCCGCACAGTGTTCCACAAGCGGGAATCGCCTCCTTCCCTATTCTTTCCTTGGAACATCACCTTTGAAGGTGAATAGATTGGGTGTGTTTGTATTCATTCGTTCGTTCCTCGGATGGATCGAACACTCGCTAAGTGCCAGAATCCAGGCCGGGCAGAAAAAGATTAGATAAAAGAGCTTCCCTGGCGGAACCGCGTCCAAAGAGGGAAAGAAACGTCAACAAGGCCGGTAGCTGACACGTACTGAATGCTTATGACGGGTACGGCCCGTCTCATATTTGCTCCTGGAATCCTCGTGACCACTCTTCTGTGGTGGACACCATTAGGGTCCCATCTTCTGGATGGGGAAACAGAGGCACAGGCCCCTTGAGTGACGGCCCCCCAAACGCCACAGCTAGTGTCCCAGTGGAAACTGACACGCTGACTCTTGCGTGGCGGACGAGAGCGTCCTCGTGACCCGGCTGCCTTTGGAGATGTACCCATCCGGGGGCCGCTGGCAGATTCTGTTCCTTTGGGTGTCTGCAACCCTCGCTGATCCAAAGGGCCTGGGGCCGTGGACCAGCCGCGCTGACGTTGCCTGGCGTCTGGTCGGAGGTACAGAATCTGCAGCCCCACCCCGGATCTGCTGCACCAGTCTTACTCGACGAGGCCCCCGGGGAGTCCGTGGGCCCATCGGAGCCCGAGACGCGTTTGTCATATGCTCAAACGATCCTTTCAACGGCATAATGAAAATAGTGACTGGAGGGAACCCCGGTGAACCTAACCCCGTGAGGGCCATTATGGAACTTGGAAGTAATTGGGTTGTGGGAGGGACCTCCAGGAAAGAAGTCTCACCACCTCCTCACATGTTCGACCCTCATTTCTCTGACGTGCCCCAGGACTCTGCGGTGTCTTCCCTGAAGTGGTCAGTGGGCCTCAAACCCTCCTTGACAGAGACCCTCCCGAGACGCCTCTCGAGCAGGGTGGTCCGGGGCCCACATCACAGCAATGCCCGTTCCACTGGTGTGGGGGCAGGGCCTAGGACTCTGCCGATTTAATTAGCACCCCTGCGTGATTCTGATGCCAAGGGCTTGAGAAACACGGACCTAGAGCCCCGTTCCTTCCTGGTGCGTGCCCGAGTAGAGCTGTTGCCCTGCGGAACATATTCTGTCGGGGGGATAGGTAGGATTGGGGTCTGTTCCTGGTCCGCCTCATTTTTTCTCCCCTCACGGAAGCACGCTGAATGCAACTGAGAGTAATGTTATTGCAAGATAACCATAGATCGGATCCTTTCAGAACATTCCATAAAGGATCGCTCAGTTCGGTGGCTTCCCATCCACTTACCCTAAAATCCCACTCCTTACTGTGGCCTGTAAGACCTTGTGTGATCTGTCCCTGGCTCCCTCTTTGACCCCACGCTCTATCTGCCTCTCTGGGTTCTGTCACTGTCAGCCTAACTGACCCCTTTGCTATTCCTCAGACCTACCCAGCCAACTCCTGCCCTAGGGTATCCATAGGATCTCCTCCAGGTGTTTATAGGCCTGTCTTGGTTCAAATGTCACCTCCTCCCAAGCCATCACTGACCTTCTCTTTATTGTCTATCAGCAATGATGGGAGTCATTTGATTGTTCGTTCGCCTTGTTACCGCGCGTCCCTCCATTGGGCTGTCATTTCCAATCATTTCCGCATCTGGATCGTTCTCAGGTGCAACCCCCAAGGCTGGGAGGAGAGCCCTGCACATAGGACCTCTGCGCTAAGTATTTGTTGGATGAATGAATACATGCACGGACCTCGAGCATGATTCTGTGAGGGGGGCGCACATGCCTTCGGGGGCCGGGAGGGGAGAGGAGCCCAGCCTCACCCCGTTTCGTCTCCAGCTGCGGCGTGAACGTCTGAGCACAAGCAGGGGCTCGGGGTGGTGCACATCTACTCTCCTACCGCGCTGGAGATGAGAATTTCCCCAACGGAGCTGTCTGCTGGGCGGCACGGCACGGCTGCTTCAGGCTCCGGGGAGAATCTGGTTCCTGGCCTTTTCCAGCCATAGAGGCTGCACACACTCTTTGGCTCACGGCCCCTTCCGTTCTCCGAAGCCAGCAAAGGCATCACTCAGGGCCTTATCAGCACATCTTCTCCGACTCCAGACTCTTCCTGCTGCCCTCCTCTTGTAAGGCTCTTGTGATTGCAACGGACCCACCCGCATCATCCAAGACAGTCTCCCCATCTGGAGGCCTTTGATCACATCTACACGCTCCCTTTTGCCAAGTAAGGTAACACGTGCACAGTTTCCGGGAATTCTAGGCATGAGGACGTGGGCATCTTTTGAAAATTTTTCTGAACGTTTATTTACGTTTCGAGAGACAGAGCGTGAGCAGGGGAGGGACAGGCAGAGAGAGAGGGAGACACAGAATCCGAAGCAGGCTCCGGGCCCCCGAGCTGTCGGCACAGAGCCCGACGCGGGGCTCGAACCCACGAACCGTGAGATCAGGACCTGAGCTGAAGTCGGATGCTTCGCTGACTGAGTCACCCGGGCGCCCCCCTGAGGATGTGGACATCTTTTTGGGGAGCCATTATTCTGACCACTGGCCCGGTCTTACTGGCCAAAAAAGTAAGAAACAAACAAAAAGATGACTCAAGTTGTTCTGGAAGCTGGCGTCTGTTGTCTAGATCTGTTATTGCTCACCCTGGGCTTTTCCTCCGCTCCGTTTCCTGCAAGATGTCTTCTCCATCCTGTGCCGCCTTTCTTGGTACTTTGGATTCTCAGGCAGTTCCTGCTGGACCCAGATTCGTTTTTATCATCAATTGTTCTTCCTGAGGACAGGGATACCCTGCCTCGAGGCTGTTGGTCTTAATCACTGTGAAGTTTTGGTCTGCCACCCAACACTGGTAGGTCCTACAAGTGCCATAGGGTGCTTAATCTGTATTTCTGTTTTTGTTTTTTTTTTAACGTTTATTCATTTTTGAGACAGAGAGAGTCAGAGCATGAACGGGGGAGGGGCAGAGAGAGAGGGAGACACAGAATCGGAAGCAGGCTCCAGGCTCTGAGCCATCAGCCCAGAGCCCGACGCGGGGCTCGAACTCACGGACCGCGAGATGGTGACCCGAGCTGAAGTCGGACGCTTAACCGACTGCGCCACCCAGGCGCCCCGATGTGTATTTCTGAAAGAGCCCAAATGATGTCTTCCCCCCCGGGGAAGTTTTGTTTGTGTAACTTTGGCATACCCACTCATTGGAGACATGTGAAAACTCAGAGGAGAATCACCAAACCAGACCAGGGGCTTGGAACATCAGAGAATAAACACAAAATCAATTTAGGGAACCTGGTGGCTCAGTTGGTGAAGCGTCCGATTTCGGCTCAGGTCATGATGATCTCACGGTTCGGGAGTTCGAGCCCCGCGTTGGGCTCTGTGCTGACAGCTCGGGGCCTGGAGCCTGCTTCCGATTCTGCGTCTCCCTTTCTTTCTGCCCCTTCCCCACTTGCTCTCTCTCGCTCTCTCTCTCTCTCTCAAAAATAAATAAACATTAAAAATTTTTTGATAAAAAAATTAAATAAAAACCCACACAAAATCAACCCATCATAGCCACTGCCTGAATAGATTGTTCCTTTTGTCCCCAGCTCATAAGGTGGAGCCCAGGAGGGAACAGGAAGTGGCTTGAGAAAATACACCCAGCTCAGGGGGCCTGTGAATGGCACCCCCCGATGCCGGGGAGCATCAAGTTGGCTTATGAGAGGCGTCTCAGTGGGAACCATTTTCTGTGAAGTCCAGTGGGGCAGGCTGCCGTCCTGACTGGGCATTGGCACTCAAAGCTGGCGCTCAATACCCCACGGTTCTAAAGTTCTAGAACCTTCCCTAGCTGAGGCGGAGGCTTCTGCAAGGCCAGGTGAGATTCGTGGAGAAGGGGTTAATCCTTACTGCTCTCAGGTCATCTCTCCTCAGATCTTTTCATAACTCGTGAGATACCTGGCTCCTGAGGACGGTGTCACAGAGGGTGTGGTGCCCGTCTCCGGGCGTCCTGTCTCTTGCTCGTGGTGCTATTATGCTCTGCTTGGTATTAATAATTGATTTATACAGCACCTTTTACAATCCTGCAAGCGCTCGCGACAATCGGCCCCTGTGTGGACACACGCATCACTTCGCTTCACCCTCAGACGATAAGCTGCCACCTCATGGGGTGGGGGTGGCAGCAGGCGCCAGTCACCTCAGTGGCACCAAGGCCTCGACAAGGAGACAGTTTGATGCAGGAAGTAGGGCAGCGTCTTATCTCCTCTGACCGGGGTGGGGGGAATGGGCGGAGGTGATTCTGAGCCTGTTATTGATTAGTGGGAGGATTCCATCCCCAAGAAGCCCGGGTGAAGGAAGCGTCTTTTGGCCACGGGATAGGGTCAGTTTCCCCGAGTTACCCCATTATATAGATGAGGAGAAAACCCGAGGTGCCGATGGGACAAAAGAACGCCACGGCAGAGATGGAGAAGAGCCAAGGCTGGGGCTGCGCGCCTTGTTTTCCTCTGCCAAGGCCCAGGGGAAGGAGGAGGGGGTCATCCAAGGCTCGGGTCATCGGCCGCCATATTTTGTGGAGCTTGAGATGCTCATGTTAGCGTTTGGAGGGAGCTGAGGTCTTGCAGGGCCTCTGTGCCTGATCGTTTTGCTATAATTCTGCCTGTGGGACTTCACTTAAGATCTTCGAGTCCTGGTATTTTGGAGAGTCTCTGCGTCATGTATTTGAAGAACACGGGTTCTGGAATAAGTCCATTTTCTGGTGGTCCCTAGGAATACAGGTGCTAAGACTTACTTCCCGGGTGACGGTTAGGGAAGTCAGAGAACCTCTGGGAATGTCAGTTTTCACGTCTGGGGAATGGGGATACGGAGAGTCCCCACTTCCCAGGGGTGATCATTTTATCTTCATGTCGGTCATCCACGTGTCATCATCTTTGTCAAATAGCAGTGCTCTCCTAGCAGAAATGAAGCATCTTGGTAGATCAAAAAGGAACTCGGTTTCCCAGAAAGGAGGCATGAGACACACAGAGAGAGTTCTATGGTTGTTTAGATCCTGGTGCCATGCACTCCGGGTGGTCAGTCGGGAGGGCTCGGAATCATCCAGGAGCAAAGGCCAAGCATAAGAATGAGTCAGAGCTCTTGGGTGGCCAAGCAGAAAAACCAAGAATAAAGTAAGTCAGGCAATGGGGTGTGGATTGAGATGAGACAGGAACTAAGACTCGTCTAGAAACGTCTAGATCGGGATTTTCCAAGGCTGTTCTACCCAATACCAGTCCGCTGGTTCCCCCTCCCTGAGCAAAGGACACCACGGCCAAGAAAGTGGGGAGCATGTTCTTCCTCCCTCTGGGGGCACCACCAAGTTTATCTGCGTCATAAAAGCTCTGAGAAGTCCTGCGGTGAAGAAGTCCATTGAATTTCCAGGAGGAAATTCCAGTATTCCCCAAACCTATTTAACTCTTGAACCCCTCCTTTTATCTGATTTGATTTCATAAAATAATACATCCTTTCTCTGAAAATACTTAGGGAGAGAGATTGAGTTTAACCAAGAGAATTTGGAAGAACTCTGCTCCCCAAGGTTGGAAAAAAAAAAAAAAAAGAAGAAGATTTTGTGTCTAATCTCTGTTGTTCATAACGCGCCCTACTTGAATGTCATTTAAAAAAACAAAACAAAACAAAACAAAACAAAACAAAAAACTTGTGTATTGTGCCCGGAAATGTTGGTGTGAGATTTTTGTAGCTGTTTTAAATGGCTGACCTAAAGGCTCAGGAATGAAAAATACTTGGGTTCCCATTATGGGCGAGTGTCAGTGCTGTTCGTGACGACATCTCTACAGCGGTGACAACGGTCAGTCACGGCAGCCGTTTACGGCGTCCCGTCTGTATTCTCTTCCCCCACACTCCGTAGGGGGGCATACACGATCTATTTAGTCCTCTAAGGAGGAAACCGAGGCTCAGAAGGGTCGGTAGTTTTCCCAAAGTCACGGCTCTAGAAAGTAGCAAAGCCCACATTTGAATCCAGGATCAACGTTCCCGGGCAATCGCGTTGCCACCTCTCGTGGACGTGCTGGTCTGTTTTTCCCGTTTACTTTCCAAATCCTCCCGAGTGACTCAGGGATCACACGTACCGTCAGGAGCCAGGACTGCCCCGCATAATTGGAAGCTGAGGCTCACATCCTGAAAAAGTCGTGCCAGCCCTCCTGCTCGGCAGCCTGCGGAAAGGCGCTCCGTGGCTCAGGCACGGCCAGGGATGGATGGAAGCGGATCTCACGCCCCTGCTCCGTCCCGTGGACCTTGTCCGCTGCGTGCCAGACCCAGCTGTGTGTTGTCCAGGGGTGGCTTTCGTCTTCAGAGGCTCACGCTTGTGCACACGCACGGAAATTTCCACGTGCCTGCACGTGCTCCCTTGTGCGCGAAGGTCCGGGCTGGACACGGCTCTTCCGCTTTGCCCGGGACTGTCCTCGTCTTGGCGCTGGATGTTCCACATCCTGGGAAATCCCCCGGGGCCTGTGGACCCAGAATAGTTGATTCCTTTTGAGGAATCCACCTAAAAAGTTCTTGCCCGTGTAGAGAGGGACAGGTAAGACTTGTCTCGTGGCAAGGGGCCTCAAAAACAACCAGAGCAACAGGAAAATGCCGTACAAGGGAGCAGGGCCATTTTTGGTTATTGGAAAACACAACAGATGGGGCGCCTGGGTGACTCAGTCCGTTAAGCGTCTGACTCTTGATTTCAGCTCAGGTCGTGATCTCCTGGTTCCTGAGATCGAGCCCCGAGCTTGGCTCTGTGCTGATGGGGTGGAGCCTGTTTGGGATTCTCTCTCTCTCTCTCTCTCTCTCTCTCTCTCTCTCTTTCTCTCTGCCCTTCTCCCACTCATGTGTGCGCATGCTCTCTCTCTCTTTCTCAAAATACATAAAGAAAAAACAACAGAAATAGCTCTGAGTAGAAAAAAATAGAACTCAAAGTCTTTTGTATTAAGTCCGACACTTTACTAATTCAAAAAAGTGCTTTTAAAAGAAGACCCTTCTACTCCACCATCGCTCCCTAGATTAATCATAATAAAAATAGCTATCACCTGAGAGGCTTTGCCAGGCTCCTTGCTGGGCCCTTGGCATAGAACACTTCCCTGAACTTGCACTACAAGCCCACGAGGTAGGAGCCACTTTTGCGCACAGTCTGACAAACGAGGAGACTAAGACCCGGCTGAGTTACGTCGCCTGCCCCAGGTTACAGGTGGCAGGTGCCAGCTGCAGGCAGGTTGGACCCGGGTGACGTGTGAGCGGGCCCCCCAGGCACCGCCTACTTGGCCATCCTGTTCCCCGCGCTGGTGATGAGCGCTTTGAGAAATGGACACCTTTAGGTCCCGCTTGTGCCAGAGCACAGGCTTCCTCGAGGGCAGTCCCTGGTTCATTAACGTATCCTCAGAGTACTTGACCCAGGGCCTTAAATATAGCAGGTGCTCAGTTAATGTTTGCTAAGTTGGTTTGAAGTGAAACAATCTGTATGGTCTTTGCAGACAGCAAAAAAACATTCTGCAGAAAGCCTGAGCTGTTTCCAAGGGGCAGGCTTCTTGATTGCTTCATGGGGATGCAGGGTTGAGTCACGGGGACTATCTGTAGATGAAGAAACCATCAAGTGATAATAGAAAATCTGGGCACAGTGCTTAACTATGTGTTTGTCATGCCATTGAAATGTTATTTGTAATTAACATGATTATCCTTTATAACAACTCTGTGAGGTTGGTAACATTTCAGACCCAATGGACAGATAAGAAAATGACGGTACAGAAGGTTACGTAACTTGCCCAAGGTCACGGATCTTGTATGTCTGGCTTGGGTCCGAGGTCTTAAGCCCGGAAAGATATTTCCCACTACCTGCAAAACAAAGGATAAAGAGTCACCCGGGTGGGCATTTCCATAACAGCTACTGTGTGGTGTTTATTGTGTAAGGGGCTGGCATTCCCAAAGAAAAAAGCGCCACAGGAATATTAATATTAAATAATAAAATGTACACTGAATATTAATAATAATATTAGGATTAATTATATTAACTGATACATCATATTAGTAATGATAACCGTTATAATCATATAATGGTAAGAATTACATCATTAATTAGTATAAAATTAATAGGAATGACAGCATTGAATATTTTATAAAATATTAATAAGAATCGATACTCACAGCCGCAGTTGGGCATTCGCGATATGTCAGACATCTAATGGACTTTATGTATTTTTACAAGCAAACAGGCGTGATTTTAATCGAGACATTCTTATTTTTAATTTCTTACAATTTTAGCTTTATTGTGGCCCAAGAAGCCAACAGAGTTGGAAGGCATTTAAAGCGCACGTCACGGTGGCTGGACAATATCTGTGTACATTTGTCCGCGAGTTCCCTTGACCAGCTAATTACGCCCAGCATCTCACGTATTTATCTTTGCTTTTTGAGGAACACGTAAAAGTTCCACTCTCTGAGCACATTTCAATGGTACAATGCAGTGCTATCAGCTACGGTCACCGTGCCCTGCAACGGATCCCCAGACATCGTTGGTCTTAGAGCTGAAAGTGTGCTGCCTTTTACCGACCTCTCTCTATTTGCTCCACCTCCCCAGCCCCTGGCCATCTCCATTCTACTCGCTCTTAAGTGAGTTTGACTTTCCGTCTTGTTCTCAAGATTCCAGGGGCCCCTGGGGGGGGGGGGGGCTCAGTCGGTTGAGCGTCCGACTTTGGCTCGGGTCATGATCTCGCGGTTGGTGAGTTCGAGCCCCGCGTCGGGCTCTGGGCCGTCAGCCCGTCGGCATACAGCCGGCTTCAGACCCCGTCCCCCTCCCTCTTGCCCCTCCCCCGCTTGCACCCTCCCCCGCTTGCAGCCTCCTCTGCCTGATGGTGACTTTGCTGCAGGCACGCTGCCTCTTCGTGGTCTGCAGAGCCCGGATATCTGGGGCAGTCAACTTCGGGGAGCGGAATGAGAAGAGTTTTTGCAGGCAAACCGACGCAGAGGCAAAGCTCCACAATCCCACGTGCGGAAACCGCATGGAAGGAACGCTCATCCCTCTCGGCCCCCCTCGCTGCTCCATTGGGCAATTGGTAACAGTCACACGATCAAATAATAAGCCTTCTTGCCATCAATCTCCATGGGTGTGGGTGCCCCAGGATGTGACAACCCGGGGAGATCATTGTCAGGCTCATTTTAGCTTCTCTTTCTAAATTCCCAGACTTTGTCTTTTTGAGTCGTCTCCAGAACCTTCCCAAGGGGGATTTTCCTGACTCTTGTAAACTGGAGATTTATGTCCCTCATGTGGACTTTTCCCAGCTTAGCTGGTTCCCAGTCGTGGGTGTTTTCCTTCAGGCGGAAGTGTCTGAAGCCGAGGACGTTGGAGAAACTGCTTTGTAGTGAGATTCTTGGACTAGTTCTTACCTGCGAGGGGTAATTTGCAAGGAAACGTGGTGTAGGGAAAAAGAGGTTGGTTTCTGGAATCTTGAGACGGTTTGTCTCTTGAAGCCCTATGACTTGGGGCAAGTTATCTGCCCCATCTCTACCTCCCCCTTGTCCTTATCTACCAAATAAGAAAGGACGGGATCTGTCCTACAGGACAGAGAAGATCATCCTTATTAGGCACCGCCGTCTCTTTGAATCCTGATGCTTATTCTCGTGGTTTCTGCCTTCCCTCTGACCACTTTTGCAGGACCGCCCTTATTTCCATTCACTTGTGAGGCTTCTGGTTTTTGGACCCATCCCTGCCCCCAGCCGTTCCAATGTTTTAACTTTACCTTGCTTCTCTCGTCCACTTGCCTTATGCCCTACATAACTTGTGTCTCCTTTTGAATCTGTTTGGCTTTTAGATCTCCAGCTCTGTCTACTTTTGAAAGAAACCTCTCGTTTCGTAACTGTGGACATGAGCAGGCTTAATTAAAACCCAGTGCGTTGAATTGATCCAGCTGTTGGAGCCAGGCCTTCGGCTGGAAAACAGATCGTGATGTATGTTTCGACCACTTTCCCCCTCTGCTTGGCGTGACTTTGATGGTTGAAATAAATGTGAAACCACCGTGTATGATTCACACTTAATAGCTTTCAACGAAAGCGGTTGGGAAAAGAACATCAAAACGACCCAAGCAAATGCAGAAGACCAGAAGTCGTTCATGTGAAATCAGAAAGTAAGGACCGACACCGACCCCACTTTGACAGGTAAACTTGGGAGGCTGTTCTTTGAGAAACAAACAGATTTTACACTTGATCTTAGCCGAAAGGTTGAGAAGCAATCAAATAAACAAATTTAAAAGGGCAAGGTATGGAGAAGTTGAAAGAAGGTCAAGCAAGAAGAAACATAAATATCCTAAGTTAGCCACAAAAAAACAGAACATGAAGTTGTGAGAGAGTGCTGTATGTCATCCTATATCAGGATTTCTCAACCTCAGCACTGTTGACATGTGGGCTGGAGAGTTCTTAGTGGTGGAGAGCTGTCCCGTTCACTGTAGATGTTGAGCGGCATCCACGGTCTCAACCTGGGAGATGCCACTAACACCTCTCCCCCCCCCCCCAGTTATGACAGCAAAAGGTATCTCCAGAAATTGCTAAACGTTTCCGATGGGCAAAACCACCCCCTGCTAAGAACCCTTGTTCTGTATCATTCACTTTGAAAAATCTCAGTGACGAGGAAACTATTCTAGGGAAACAGTAATAATTTTACTGAAAAATTAATATATGTAAGTATGTCTATTTATACGTGTGCACATATCTCTGTACATGCATAAGAGGCGGGGAAAACATTTGCAGCGTGGTCAAAATTCCATCTCTAGAAAACTAAATCCTGGGTCAAATCTAGTGAGTTATAGTCCATGCTCAGGAGGTAATAAATTATCACTTTCTATGCACTGCCAAGGTCTGAGTGGTTTCCTGGGATATGAGACTTTCAGTACTAAAACCTGGAAGATCTTGGGCAAACCAGGGCAAGCTGGTCATCCTAACACTTTCCCATCAGTAATGGGTGAAAGTAAGCCAATCTGGCGCTGAAAAGATAACTGACAGGCCACACCCACTTATGAATATAAATGAGAACATAGTAAACAAAGAAACATTTGTGTTGAGGCATGCGCTATGTAAAAGTTTTGTTTCTTTAAGAAGCTTTGTTCACAGAAATTCATCTGTGAGGTCTTAAGTTTTCACAGCAAGGATGGTGTGGGGCCGTCCCTCCTTCCGAGTCTCTCCCTAAATACCCATCTCTGGTTCTTTATCCCCTCCTCCTTCCCTAAATCCACTCCCATAGATTCCCTGGCGGGGTCCGTGGAAATCCTACATTACAATCACAGCCATCATGGTGAAATAGGGTTTGTATCCCAAAGTGTAAGATGATCTGACAGGATTATTTTGATGTACATCACAAAGGTATTTGATGAACGCAAGATTCATGGGATTTAAAACAAAAACAACAACCAAGGTTTCATTAAACTAGAAGTGTGCTCCTTCAACATAATGATTATCTTTTTCAGATCGCTAGCAACATCATTCCTGGTGGAGGCCTTCCCATTAAAGTCAGGAACAAGGAGTCCTATGACACCCTTAATTTAAAGAAGTTCTAGCCAATGCAATAAAGCAGGAAAAAAAAAAAACCCAGATGAAATGAAGATAAACTAGAAAGAGAGGGATAAAAAATATAATTATTTGCAGATGTGCTGATTGAACCAAAGGAAAATTTTAAGAGATAGAGAGTTTAAAAATAAACCAAAACCTTCTCTGGTTTTTAAAATTAACCTAATGGGGTGCCTGGGTGGCTCATTTGGTTAAGTGTCCAACTCTTGATTTTGGCTCAGGTCATGATCTCACAGTTTGTGAGTTTGAGCCCTGCGTTGAGCTCTGTGCTGACAGCTCAGAGCCTGGAGCCTGCTTTGGATTCTGTGTCTCTTTCTCTCTCTGCCTCTTCTCCACTCACGCTCTGTCTCTGTCTCTCCCCAAAATAAATAAACATTAAAAAAATAAAAAAATAGTGGGGCACCTGGGTGGCTCAGTCAGTTGAGCGTCCGACGTCGGCTCAGGTCATGATCTTGCGGTTTGTGGGTTCGAGCCCCACGTTGGGCTCCGTGCTGACAGCTCAGAGCCTGGAGCCTGCTTCCGATTCTGCGTCTCCCTCTCCCTCTGCCTCTCCCCGACTTGTGCTCTGTCTCTCTCTCAAAAATAAATAAAATGTAAAAGAATTAAAAAATAATAAAAAATCAAATTAAATTAACCTAATGAAATTCCAAAAAAGGGCTTCTAAAGGAACTCGTTAAAATGAGGTGAAATGGTCTTCAAGTTAAAATGAAGTGAGAGTAGCCGTACATTTTTATGTGAAAAGTAGGGGAGAAATTATACTTCCAAACTTAAAAGCACATTACCAAGCTACATGACTCAAGCAATATGGGCCTAATGCAAAATAGACATCTAGATACATGGAATTAAATATAAAATCTCATTAATACATCTAAGCATAGATAAGGGTATAATCCATGAGAAAGGTGGGAGCTTAAATCAAAGGAGAAATGATCATTAGGTAAAGAAAGGTACTATGACACGTGATAAACCTTGACAAAGTGAAGTCAAAGTCTTACGCCATGTGGCAAAGCCACTGCAGGGAGACTGAGTCACCTGTGAACAGTCAGACCATAAAAGAATTAGAGACATAGATGAATTTTTATCTGAACCCTGTGTGGAGGAGTCTTTTTTAAAAGGAAAGGCAAAGCTACAAGCGATGTATTCGACCAAATAAAAATGAGAACAACAACAAAATCAAAAACAAACCCCCGTCCCCCAAACCAAACTAAAAAAAACGCCATGAAAATTAGAAGGAAGATAATTCTAGAAGAAAATGCATACATCGTGACGACAAAATGATTATTGGTTTTACTACGTGACGAGTTACTGTAAATTAATAAGAAGGTAACTGTGCACGTAGAAAAGAACAGGCTGGGGATAGGCGTGATCAATTTCCAAAGAAGAACTCTAAATGGTGACTGAAGCTATAAGAAGGCATGTGACATCATCATAAAATATGTATAAATTAAAACAGCAAGCTACTGTGTTTTGCTTACTGAAGGAGGAAAAAATTTACAGTGACAATTATCGAGGCGGTAGTCAGAGATGTCACCAAGATGTATGAATGAATATGGTCATACCACTAAGCTACAGAAAAAGGAAATTAGCTATTCAGCAGTAGATCCTTATGGAAAATGTGGTAATGTTATACAAGGGAGAGTTATATGTAGTGATTAAAACTGTGGTCTTAAAGAACAGGAGGAAATATTGACGATAGATACTCTTTATTTTTATTTATTTATTTATTTATTTTTTCTTAAAAAAAAATAATTTATGGTCACCTTGGCTTATATACAACACCCAGCGCTCCTCCCAACAGGTGCCCTCCTCAAGGCCCATCACCCACCCTCCCCGCCCTCCCACCCCCCATCAACCCTCAGTTTGTTCTCGGTTGTTAAGAGTCTCTTATGGTTTGGCTCCCTCCCTCTCTACCTTTTTGCCCCCCCCTTCCCCTGCCCCATGGTCTTCTGTTAAGTTTCTCAGGATCCACATAAGAGTGAAAACATATGGTATCTGTCTTTCTCTGTATGACTTATTTCACTTAGCATAATACCCTCCAGTTCCATCTACGCTGCTACAAAGGGCCAGATTTCATTCTTTCTCATTGTCACGTAGTATTCCATTGTGTATATAAACCACAACTTCTTTATCCATTCGTCGGTTGATGGACTTTTAGGCTCTTTCCACAATTTGGCTATTGTTGAGAGTGCTGCTATAAACATTGGGGTACAGGTGCCCCTATGCATCAGTACTCCTGTATCCCTTGGGTAAATTCCTAGCAGTGCTATTGCTGGGTCATAGGGTAGGTCTATTTTTAATTTTTTGAGGAAACTCCACACTGTTTTCCAGAGCTGCTGCACCAGTTTGCATTCCCACCGACAGTGCAAGAGGGTTCCCATTTCTCCACATCCTCTCCAGCATCTATAGTCTCCTGATCTGTTCATTTTGGCCACTCTGACTGGCGTGAGGTGGTATCTGAGTGTGGTTTTGATTTGTATTTCCCTGATGAGGAGCTACGTTGAGCATCTTTTCATGTGCCTGGTGGCCATCTGGATGTCTTCTTTGGAAAAGTGTCTATTCATATCTTCTGCCCATTTCTTCACTGGATTATTTGTTTTTCAGGTGTGGAGTTTGGTGAGTTCTTTATAGATTTTGGATACTAGCCCTTTGTCCGATATGTCATTTGCAAATATCTTTTCCCATTCCGTTGGTTGCCTTTTAGTTTTGTTGGTTGTTTCCTTTGCTGTGCAGAAGCTTTTTATCTTCACGAGGTCCCAGTAGTTCATTTTTGCTTTTAATTCCCTTGCCTCTGGGGATGTGTCAAGTAAGAAATTGCTGTGGCTGAGGTCAGAGAGGTTTTTTCCTGCTTTCTCCTCTAGGGTTTTGATGGTTTCCTGTCTCACATTCAGGTCCTTTATCCATTTTGAGTTTATTTTTGTGAATGGTGCAAGAAAGTGGTCTAGTTTCATTCTTCTGCATGTTGCTGTCCAGTTGTCACAGCACCATTTGTTAAAGAGACTGTCTTTTTTCCATTGGATGTTCTTTCCTGCTTTGTCAAAGATTAGTTGGCCACACTTCTGTGGGTCCAATTCTGGAGTCTCTGTTCTATTCCATTGGTCTGTGTGTCTGTTTTTGTGCCAATGCCATGCTGTCTTGATGATGACAGCTTTGTAGCAGAGACTAAATTCTGGGATTGTGATGCCTCCCGCTTTGGTCTTCTTCTTCAATATGACTTGGCCTATTCGGGGTCTTTTGTGGTTCCATACAAATTTTAGGATTGCTTGTTCTATCTTCGAGAAGAATGCTGGTGCAATTTTGATTGGGATTGCATTGAATGTGTAGGTAGCTTTGGGTAGTATTGACATTTTAACAATATTTATTCTTCCAACCCATGAGCACGGAATGTTTTTCCATTTCTTTATATCTTCTTCAATTTCCTTACAACAGATAATCTTTAAAAAGTTTTATGGGGTGTCTGGGTCGCTCTTTTGGTTAAGCGTCCGACTTCGGCTCAGGTCCTGATCTCGCGGTTCCTGGGTTTGAGCCCCGCATTGGGCTCTGTGCTGACATCTCAGAGCCTGGAGCCTGCTTTGGATTCTGTGTTTCCCTCTCTCTCTCTGCCCCTCTGCTATTCATGCTCTCTGTCTCTCAAAACTGAACAAATGTTAAAAAATAATTTTAAAAAAGTTCTAAAAGAATCTGCATTGCATGATATCACTTTTGCCACAAATCACAGACACACACACACACACACACACCAGAAAAACAGTGTAAGGGTGGAAAAATATTGTGTCAATGGTTCTCTGATGACTTATTTTCTTCTTTGCACATTTCTATATATCCCAAATTCTTGTGTTATTTCTTTGATGATAAGAATGTATATTAAATATTTTAAAAATTATTTTAATATATCTGATCAAAAAGCTGACTGTCCTCTGAGCTGAATTCTTCACATCAGCATCTACCCATTTTTCTTTCAGGACTTGTCAAACCTGTAGGTCAGGGATAGACAACATTCAATGGGAGGATGAGGGTTCAGGGAGGCTCCTAACCACGATGATTTCCCTCTGGGGGCTTGGCAGGGCATTTGAAATTGATCAATTTGAATTAAGTAATGTCCTTTCTTTTATTCTTCAAATTTAGATACTTCTGGATGGGACAACAGTGCCTGAGCCCTTGTAGGAGCTCCATAAATGTTGGTTGATATGATTTGAATTGAAGGCAGAGACACTATGAATGATTTTGTTCATTACATCAGTTTTTCTTCCCCAAAGAACACAGACATCGCTACATCACTTGTCTCACAGATGTGATTGATTTTATTTCTGAAGTCACCACGGAACTGGGACATGGAGAATAAGAGGACATAGAGTGTCCAGTATAAAGGCAGGGCTTACCGAGGGGTGCCTGGGTGGCTCAGCCGGTTAAGCATCCGACTTTGGCTCAGGTCATGATCTCGTGGTTCCTGAGTTCGAGCCCCACATCGGGCTCTGTGCTGACAGCTTGGAGCCTGGAGCCTGCTTTGGATTCTGTGTCTCCCTCTATCTGCCCCTCCCCTGCATGTACTCTGTCTCTCTCTCTCTCTCTCTCTCTCTCTCTCTCAACAATAAAATAAAACATTAAAAAAAATTAAAAGACAATAAATAAAGACAGGGCTAAACATACAGTTTGAGCTTCGAACAACATGGGTCCACTTATATGTGGATTGTTTCTTATAAATACAACACAGGACTGCCAATGTATTTTCTCTTCCTTATGATTTTCTTAATAACATTTTATTTTCTCTAGCTTACTTTATTGTAAGAAGACAGTGTATACTACAAGTCACAGAAAATATGTGTTCATCAACTGTTTATGCTATTTTTAAGGCTTTTGGTCAACAGTAGGCTGTATTTGTGGCTAAGTTTTTGGGGAGTCAAAAGTTATTTTGTACATGGGGGGTTGGTATCCAGAACCCCCACATTATTGAAAGGTCATCTGTATTTATTTTTAAGTCCACCCTTACAGCAGCTATATTCTTGGTAGATAGACTTTTTACAGTTTTTTTTTTAAGTTTATTTATTTCTTTTGAGAGAGACAGAGATAGTGTGAGTAGGGGAGGGGCAGAGAGAGGGAGAGAGAGAATCCCAAGCAGGCTCTGTGCTATCAGCGTGGGGCTGGCCATGGGGCTCGAACTCACGAACCATGAGATCATGTTCTGAGCTGAAGCCAAGAGTCAGATGCTTAACTGACTGAGCCATCCAAGCGCTCCTAGACTCTTGACTGGTCGTTGGCCCAGGTAAGGCATTCATTCATTCATTTATTCATTCGCTTACTTATAATCTTGAGGCACCCATGAGCCATGGAGGTCAGCCTTTGGTCCCCTGCCACTGTTAATAAAACACAGACAACCCAAAAGTAATTTCCCAGTGGCTCAAGTTCATTTGTCCTTCCTGGACACTGTGAAATGGACATAAACCTATGGGCCATGGGCCTTTTTCCTTTTCTCCTGTTCTCTCTTCCTGTGACTCTGTAGAATAGAACCCGAAGTCTCAGTAAGGCAACAGGTGATGGAAAGGGAAACTGAAGAGTGGACCAGAATTCTCCGTAGTATGTAGGAAGAAGGACAGCCACCTACTAGGTGTTAAACATCATTGGAGGCACCTCCATCCCCTCTTAGGTAATTCTCACACCTACGACACAAGTCAGATAATATCATCCCCCGTTTGCAGATGAGGAAATGGAGATTTATGTCCGACAGGCATACAAACTTGGATATGAACTTGGATAATTCAGCATTATGATGAACATCCTCCCCTCTCGGCTTGGGAAATTCATGGTTGGTGCCCGGGCGTAATTATCGATCGTGGTTCCTTGCGCTCTCAAAGGTGTTTCAGTTCAGATGGTACATTTATCACCTATGAGAAGGCTGTTGGCTTCAAGCACCAAGAAGCCAAGATCCAGGAGGTTTGGACACTTAAGGGCTTTATAATCTGAGAGATCAGATGTGCAGGAGGATGGTTGGAGGGTTGAGTAACTCAGAAGCTCAAAGAGCCTCCTTCCGTCTTTTCCCTTGCCAACCTTTCCAGCTGGTTCTACCCATAGATTCTGCTGCTTCAGGCATCACTTTCTCAAACGCCAATGGCTAAAGGCAGAAAACGGTCCGCTTCTTCCCAGTGTTTCTTCAAAAGGACCAAGACGTCTTTTTCCGTAGCCTCTAGCAAGAGGGACCCGTACATGCCGTTTCTCCGGGGATGGGAGAAGCCTAGTGTTTTCAGGAAATTGCACATAAGCCCATGGCAGGTGAGGTTCCATGGTGGTGAGAGTAGGGCTGGTGAGCAGGAACATGTCCCAAAATGTAGGCATAACATGCCGGGAAGATAGTTTTCTCTTAGGGAGTCATGGGCAGGTTTTAAACTCGGAAGGGGTCTTGCTGTTGTTGCCGTGAGGAAATCCACTAGCCGGGAGTAAAGACTTCCAGGGCAGATATTTTTATCTTTCTTCAAGGACCTGGAAATCGCAGCGGGTGTGTGGTAAAGAGGTTACTCGGCCAGGAGCCAGGTGCCACAGCTCTGAAAACACTTAACCTTGAAGTTCTTTCTCGTTCCGGAAGACAGACGTCTCTGTGCTCCCTCTGTGTCATTCCTGACACTTTGTGGGCAGGACCTGCTGACGTCCGATGGTGGCCGTTAGTGACATTCTCAGCCTGCAGACCGGGCCCCCCAAAACCTCCCACACCACCTTTTGTGCTCTTTTCTTTCCCATCCATTTGCCAAATGAAGAAGACTCCAGGGGCACAGGGAAGGGCAGAAAAGTTACCAAACGGAAGGAGCCCGGATCTCGGAATGACGGTGTCGAACAGAGCCCTCTGCGGACTTTCCTTGGATTTAGTCTTACAGAGAACCAGACTTTGATGGTGACACGCCATCTGGGACTTGAGAGACTTTTGTTTGTTACCGCGGCGGGTCGGCCCTAATACATGCCTCGCGGGTGTCTATGCACCCCGGAAGTACTGGGGACACGGACCAAACAGCTCCTTGACAGGGTCAAGGTGACGCGTATGGGGAGGGTCATGGCATCGAGGAGACAGAAAGGGGGGGGGGCGTCTGTGGAGTGAGGACCGAAGTCCTATCTCGCCCGGCGAGGGCTCCATGACATCACGTCTGTAAATCACCCAGCAGGAGGTGTGTTTTCATGGAATAAGTTAGGAAGAGGTTTTTGGAGTTGGCAGTTATTGGAAATATCTGTCAAAAGGGGGCGGTAAGAGGAAGGACCAAGTGATCCTACGGCACTTAGCACAGGGCCTGTTGCGTAGTATGGAGACTGCTGTAATAGTAAGTACTGGTGTGTGCCGTCATTACTGTAAGAAAGGACTGGAATGAGGGCTCCTGCCCTAGGTTTCAGGAGGAGAGGGCATTTCAGGCTTGGGGGGGGGGGTGACACGAGCAAGAGTGTGGGACGATAAGACGAGCTTCTAGAGACAGTATGTGCTGGGTGTAGGGGTGGGGGTGAAGGGGATGGGAGAGGGAAGGGAGGGGGAGAGAAGATGAATAATGCCAGGTGCTAGAACTGACAAGCTCCGTTTATAGCCTGATGACCACGTCTGCCCAGAGGGAGCGCAGATCATTCCAGTTGCCACCGGGCACGCTTCCCTGTAGCACACTGGCGCCTAATCATATCTTTCGTGCTATTTCCAAGAAGCTCAAAGGGCTTTCTGGAAGTTATCTGCTTGCTTGTCCCAACAGCCCTGCGTTATCATTCCCATCTCACAGATGGAAAAAACCAGGACACTGAGCGGCAAAGCTACTTACCTAAGGTCAGAGCGTGACTCAGTGACGCACACGTAATCAGATTCCAGATTTCTCGGTCCCCAGGCCCCTTCTGCGGCTCCTCGAGGCTAGCTGTGGGACGCCAAGCAGGCGACATCTCCTTTCCCTCGGAATGGTGCCACCGAACACCCAGATTCCTCCTGCAGTGTAGTCACTAGTGAGATCCGGGGCGTCAGCAGCATGAACTCTGGTTTATGCATTAGGACAAGAGGGGTTCTCGTTGACCTTCTATCTTTCTGTTCCTAGAATGGATTACAAACACGTTCAAGCAAACACAAAAGCGGGTAGAATTTTACAGTCAGCACCGGCACAGCCAGCAGCTAGATTCTGCAATTAATGCTTTGCCCTGTGATTAGCCGAACTACTGTTAAGCAGAAAGACGAACTTCTTTTCAATGATAGTCCAAGGAAGTGGTGCTATTGAAAATCTTCTTAAATGTCTGTGACTGATAAGAAAGCAATTTTTAAAAAAAAAATTACTTAAGTCTTTCAGCTCCTCGCCCGTATTTGCTATCACAGTGAAATCACAAGCAGATTGCAAGAATCTCTTCACGTTGAGAATATATCCTGGCACGGGTCTTTAAAATAAAATATCATGGTATTTTGCTAGATTTTTCTATTTAAAAAAAAAAAAAAGAAGAAGAAGTTCCCCTCCCATAGCTTAAAAAATAAACACACACCCAAACAGAGACTTGGGACAGGGAGTGTGGAATAAACAATTTAGGTCCCTCCTATGGGAAACGTGTAAGAGGTCAGGCTATAAGAAACTGCCTGGCTAGAGACTTGAAGGAGCCAAAGAAAGCTTTGATCTTATTTTAGAGATAAGGCCCAGAAAGGGCAAGCGACTTGCCTGAGGTCACACAGTGAAGGCCTCTCAGTGACAGTGTTAGACCAGTAACTTGGGACCCTGGAGGCAGAGCTGGTCTGAAAGGCCTCAGAAGGCCCCACTATCGCTTTGCCCCCCATTCACACCATCCCTCTCATTGTTTACCGGAGATAGTTAGGACTCCGATTCCAGATTTCTCAATCCCCAGGCCCCGTCTGCGGCTCCTCTAGGCTAGCTTTGGGTACCCAGAATGGGTACCCGAAAAATCACTTTCGGGGACTCTGGGGATTAGGGGGACAAGTTGGTTGGACCTGAACCGCCTTCCTGAGGCAGAGTCTCTGTTGCCCAGGGAATATGCTTTTGACGAGGCCTTCTCTGCCTGGGTGGGGGCTCCTCCCCGGGGCCAGTTCCTGAGCTGCCCCAGGCTTGCATGGGCCCCTAGCTGTTTATCCGCAGGTAGTACCTGGATGGATGCACCACATTGATCAGAAAAATGAATGCAGAAATAAAACCTAGGTCACTGGCCTTCTCTCTGCCACTCTCCTGATTTCGCCGAGGGCGAAGAGGCTGTGGTCCCACTGGGATCCTTGCGTGTCCCTTCTGGGAGGCAGGAGTTCCTTCCCGGTGGACCCCTGGTTGCCAGGACCCCTTCTGAGAAATCCAGCCTCCTCGCCGGACCCCAGGGTCGCTCTCAAACCCGCAAGCAGCCTCTAAGCTCCCACTGCAGGCAGGAAGCGGCAGAAACTCATATTCCCTGTGCTATCAGTCATCTTTGGCCTGTGCAACCGTGAGAGACCTTAATCTCTTGGGCGTCAGCGGGGATTCTGTCTCCAGCACTAAACTCATTTAAGGGAGAGGGGGTGCGTATTAATAATGAAGATAACCAAACAGCCCGGGCTGCGCTATTCCCTGACCTGCCCCCAGGCGGGCCCTAATGACCCGTTTGTGAAGTGCGCGCAGAGCCCCAGATGAAAGGCGCCCAGGTGAGTCCAGCCCAGCCCGCTGATGTCAGGACACCTGCTGAGCCCGCTCCAGGGGTCCAGCTGTTCCTGCTCCCGCTGGCTCTGGGGACCTAGCTCCCGGCAGGCAGGCTAGCAGTGGTGCAGTGGAGAGGGAGCCACACAGATGGGGACACAGATAGGGTGACTCACCATGCTGAGAGAGAAACCAAAAAGGAGGTAGAGAACAGGGAGATGGGGAGGGAGGATCAGACGGGGAGAGGCAGAGAGGGGAGCGTGGGCAGAAAGGGCTGGGAGTGACCAGAGGGCTACGGGAGAGGGAAAGAGACAGGGAAACACACACACACACACACACACACACACACACACACGCGGCGGGGGCGGGGCCCAGGCAAGAGAAAGCTACAGGCAGCGGCTGCAGGGGCGACTGGCTTGAGTGCGCGCGCGGTCTGGGGACAGGGTTGGCGGGGGGGGTGGGGGGGAGGGGGCCGGAGCCCGGCCCCGCCCCCTCCTCGCGCCCCCTCCCCGCGTCTTATCAGCGGCTCGAGGGCGGGCGGCCTTGGGCGCGAGGCGGCGGCGGCGGCGGGGCCTTATTGCAGGTGCGCTGGCGCCGCCGAGTCTGCGGAGGCCGCTGCGTGGCCGGCCGGGCGGGTGGCGGCGGCAGGCACGGCGCAAGCGGGGGCGCGGGGGCGCGGCCTCATCTTCGCACGCAGGGCGCTGAGCATCCCGGCCTGGCGCCCTTCCGCCGGCCAGCCCGGAGCCGGCTCCAGCCACCTGCCCGCCAGAGCTGGAGGCTTGGGCACCTGCCCCCCCCCCCCCCGGATCACCCCCCCCCCGCCCGCCTCCGCCCCGGGACCCGCCCGGGGCTTGCGATCCTCCCCCAGGGGCTCTACTGGGGACTTGCGTCTTCACCAAGCCGCTGCTTGTGAACATCTGTAGTTCCGGGTCAACTTCAACAGTAACATTTTGCAGAAACGTATGGCACACACGACATGTATGTCAAACATTCTTGCTATTTGCGTTGGTGCCGTCGACGGAGCCCTTAGCAGTCAGAGGCCTCCCGGAGCTTGCCGCTCTGCTTTGCTATTTACAAGCTGTGGCCTTGGGGTGAGCGGCTTCCCCTCTCTCTGCCTCGGGCTCCTCTTCTGGGAAATGGGAGGACGGAGGTGCCTTCACACAGGGCTGCCCGAAGGGTGAAAGGAGCTCGAAGATGTGATGCTTCAATGGTGCAGGCACAGAGAAGTTGTTATTAAGCCCCTGGGAGTCATCACTGTCTTCTTCCCAGGCTTGCGGAGATTCTGGGGCAAAGAGGCCGCACACACGTTTGGGAGCCAGGCTGGTCGGGTAGCGCTATACGGTCGCATCTTTAAGAGCCCCGTGTCTGTGTGTGAGACCTTGGGCCAAGTCACCCCAGTTTGCCTAGGCTGGAGGCCTCTGGAACACAGCAACGTTAATATCAGTGGCTCCCCAGGCGTTATTAGAAATATTACAGAGGTACCACAGTAGGAGAGCCTCCTGCTGACCCATTCTGGGTTCCGGTACAGTGTTCACACCCTCCCAGGCTGCCCACAGCCCGCCCCGAACACCACAGAGGGACTAGAGCCTTCCCAAGAGTACCCTGTGGTGTAGTCTGAATGCTCTACTCCTGCGCCCTGGCCCCTGGATCCTTCCCCAGCATCCCCAGACAAATCTCTTGACTGTCTGATTGCATCTGAGTGTCTCCTTCCCAGAAGACCTAAACTGAGTCTAAGTGAAGTAATTCGTAAAAGATTCACATACAAAGCCCACCAATAGGCATTAGGAGCTATTACTATTTTGGCTATTATTACTGTGCGTTCCCGCTGTCAGCACCCTGAGCAACGGAGCCGTTTCGTCCGTTCTGTCCCATGCTCTCTCTGTTCTGCAAGCACGTGGAGACCCTCTTAGGTGCCAGGCTTCAAAATTCATGCTGAGTCTACAGACCTCTGCACAGAGCTGGTACCTGGCGGGGGAAGACAGCAGAAACAGACATTTCAGCGCAGCATGCGTGGAGAAAGCCGACTGTTAATGACAGCACAAAGGGAAGAAGCGTGCTTAACTTATCCTGCAGGGGGGGCAGGAGGGAGGAGCAATCAAGGAAGTCCCCTTGGAGGAGGTGGCCTCTGTGTTAAGTCATAAAGGATGAATGGAGTTATTCAGGTAGCCCAGACAGAGGGCTCTGTTTTACTCCTATGAGTTTGGCAGATAAAACACAAACCTACAGCAGGGCCCGGAGGGATTTTTTTTTTTTTCCTGTCGGGGAGTGGGGGAGAATCTTCCCGCAAACGGTGAGTTTGATTTATTTCTGTAGAATCAGGAGGCGGGCAGAGTTTCCTAGTGGCCCTGGAGTCGCCAGTTTGAGATCTCTGGGAAGTATACTGGAAGAGAGTGCGATCGGTCATCACATAAACAGGATCTCAGATGGCCAACTGGCGTGCCAGCTCTTTATTCCTTAAGTCTTGATGAGGCCTCCAGCCACCCAGTCTGCCTTAAGTTGGAGCTCTGAACAGTTCAGAATTTAGTGCTGGACTTTGCCACTCCCCTTAAAGTCTGTCCCTCCTGAGACAGCCCTGTGCAATGGCCATGACGATTTACAGTTCAAACAGGGATCCCCAGAGGGGCCAGAGGCTGCAAACATCTAGGTCTGACCTCTTCCCTTCGGCTCTCTCTGTCTCCCGGAAGGCGGAAGGACGCAGAACCTTCTAGAACCCGAGGCTTTGCTCCCATTTCCTCCCTCACTAAAATGATGGCTCTCTTTCCTTAATCCTTTCTTGGGGCTGTGCTATCTTTTCCAGTTTTCATCATCATTAGGATTGGGGCGTGCTGACCCACACGCCGAAATGAAGCAAATCAAATAAAATATAAAGAGGCCTGTCGAAGTCCTTTCAAGACAGCCAAGGGGAAGTTACCCCAAATTAAGGCAGCGCCTGTGAGCACGGCAGTAAGAGAGAAAACCTTTTAGCTGAAACCAAGAACATTCCCGGGCGAGGTATTTCATTATTATAATGGTCTATCTTGGATGAACAATTTAGGAGAAAGGTTAGCGGCTGAATACAGTTCTTACCAGAAGAATGCTGGAAGGGCTGTACAGGAACCTATGCATTCTTCAGTTCGAGGCAGGGAATTTGATTCAATTCATGGAGCTTTTAGATTTATTTCCCTGGGTTTGAGGCCTGTGCATTATAGGTGATCTTTGTTTTCAAACTTCCAAAGGAAGGCTTGGCTGTCATACTCCGATGGGAGTCTAATGACGTCCAGCCACCCATTAGTTAATTGCTCCCAGGAGAGGTGAGAAGCTAGGCGCGTGATGATCCCAGGGTACCTACTAGTCATGGGACTCAGAGAGTGAGATGGGGCAGACACAAGTCTCCAGGCCCATCTGAGTTCAGAGTCCTGACTGTGTGTCCCTGTGAGAGAGGAGTCCCATCGGACGGAAGCTGTCGTGGCTGTGTGGCTCTCGGGTGACATAAACAGTGACGGCTCTTGATAACACTCGACTAACATGGTGTGAAGGAGCCTGAATTCATGTATGCATGCAAGGACTGTTTGCTGAGGACCTACTGTGTGCTCCTGAGGGTATGGCTGCAGGCAAGACACGGTTGATGCTCTCGTGGGGTTGACATTTACCGGGCAGATGGCCAGCACAGAAATCGCGTAGGATAGGGTATGTGTTCATTTCCCGAGGGCTTCGAACAACAGAAATGTATTCTCTCGCAATTCTGGAGGCCAAAGTCCTTACTCAGGGTAGGGCCCTCCTCTGTCGGAGGCCTGGACTCTTCCTGGACTCTTTCCTTAACTCTCCAACTTTGGGAGGGGGCACATCCTCCTTGGCTGCGTCACTTCAAGCCCCGCCTCTCTTATCCCATGGCGTTCTTCTTGTGTGTCTCTTCTCACCGTCTCATGAGGACGTCGGTCATATTGGATCCGGGCCCTCCTTAGGACCTCATCTTGACTTGATGACATCTGCAAAGACCCTGTTTCCAAATCAGGTCACATTCACAGGCAATCCGGGCTTACGACCTCAACGTGTTTGTTTTAGGGGACGTAATTCAACCCCTAGCAGGGCATAATGGAGGCACCGCTCAAGCCTTGGAGGGGAGGCGGTGGTGCATCGGGGGGGGTTTAAGGCTTCTCAGAAAAGCGGAAGGCTGGAGAATGTGGAAGACACGACGTCTGTCTTTGGGGAGTGGGCAAATGGAGTTGGCGGGGGTTTGGACCGAGTCATAAATGCAATTCAAAAACCAGGAGAATACGTAGTGATTAGCTCCCAGGTCTTTACCCCATGTGCTAGCATCCTCACAAGTCAAGTCCATCTTTATCAAACCCCGCCCCCCCCCAAATTAACTGGCTACACTTTTCTTTATTCCTAAGAGCTTGCTTGGTGCCCGGTCTATGCCTGGCATTGTACCCAGGCTGCAGGTAAAGAAAAGGAAATCAAACTAAGGTAGAAAACAATACAATTAAATTGACGGTACTGTCCAAGTGTCCTCCACTTGAATGATGACGGAAGGCAGTCAGATAATCCTAAGAGGTGGTCCACCAAGGGGACAATGGTCAGGCTTTAGGATACAGAGAAATGGGTCTAGTTCTAGCTTTGTTGCTTCCGAGCTTATGTGAACTTGGCCGGGCGAGGCGACCTGTCGGTGCCTTAGTTTCTTATCAGCAAAATGAGATGCTAATCCCCGTCTTTCCAGCTGGCGGTCCAGAACAGGTGAGTTAGTTAGCGTTGGCAAAAGTTCAAGTGCTTTGTTGGGCCCGTAGGAAGTGCCCAATAGATGGTGATGACGATTTAGCCAAGCAGCTAAGGAGGTAAAATGTCCACATATAAGAAATGAAATCCTAAAACGCTTGACCCCAATGTCAAGGTGGGGATAGGAGCCATGTTACAGAGAATAGTTAACCGCCTGCTAAACTGTACGAATAATAACTAGTGTAAGAGACTGGGCTTGAGAGGGGAGATTTATGGGTGAAAAGGGGGCAAAATGGGGGGCATCCCTTGCAGAGACGATGGGGTAAATGGATTCATGGGGTTGGCAAGTTTGGAGTGTGTTTTTATCTTTTTAATTAATTATTTATTTAATTGTATTTATTTTTTGAGAAAGAAAGAGAGACACAGAGTGCAAACAGGAAAGAGGCAGAGAGAGAGGGGAGACACAGAATCCGAAGCAGGCTCCGGGCTCTGAGCCGTCAGCACAGAGCCTGACGCGGGGCTAGAACCCATGAGCTGTGAGATCATGACCTGAGCCGATGTCAGGTGCTTCCCCGACTGAGCCACCCAGGCGCCCCTTGAGTGTGTTTTTAAAATAATGAGTAGACATAAGCGGATCTTGAGAAACTTAACCGAAGACCATGGGGGAAGGAGAAGGGGAAAATAGTTATAAGGAGAGGGAGAGAGGCAAGTCATAAGAGACTCTTAAATACAGAGAACTAACTGAAGGTTGATGGGGGGACGCGGGGGAAGGGGAAAATGGGTGACGGGCATCGAGGAGGGCGCTTGTTGGGATGAGCGCTGGGTATTGTATGTAAGCAATGAATCATGGGAATCTACTCCCGAAGCCAAGAGCACACTGTATACTCTGTATGTTAGCTAACTTGACAATAAATTATATTAAAAAAATAAAAACTAAATAACATAAAATAAAAATGAAAAATAAAGTAAAATAATGAGTAGGGCAGGTTGACCAGAAGCAGCTGGCTTACTTGAAAAATGCAAGCCGGGCTCATTCATTGGAAAAGGAGTTTGGGGCCTGAAGTGCTTTTAAACTACACTCACGAACCCTTTGACACTTCTATCAAGGGGTAGGTGTTCAGGCGCCTGGGTGGCTCGGTGCGTTAAGCGTCCGCATCCGACTTCGGCTCAGGTCATGATCTCACGGTTCGTGAGTTCGAGCCCGGCACTGGGCTCTGTGCTGACCGTGCGAAGCCTGCTTGGATCCTCTGTCCCCCTCTCCCTGCCCCTCCCCTGTGCTCTTTCTCTCTCTCTCTCAAAAATAAAAACATTAAGAAAGAGAGAAGTAGGTTTTCTTTCCCCTGTGTTGAAAATGGGCGATCCTGGTGATCGGTCACAGAAATGATGCTGTGTGGGTTCTGAGGCTAGGTCGTAAAGAGAGATACAGCATCCGCCTGACCTTGTCCTTCGGGACATTCACCTTTGGAGCTCTGGATGTGTTCTGAAGCTGCCGTGTTGGAGGGAACACGTGGAGAGATCTCAAAGAACAGGGAGGGATGCTTTACATTTTCCCAGTCCCGGTGCCATACGTATAAGGGAAGAAGCCTTCAAGATGACTCCAGCCCCAGCCTCTTTCTGCCTCCAGTGATGTGGGAGGGTCTACGCACAAACTGCCCTGCGGAGCCCAGGTGTCCCCTAGAGAGAGAGGAATAATACATGAGAGTTGTTTTGTTTCATTCAGTTGGAGGTGCTTTGCTGTACAGCAATGGATAACCAGAACAGGACGGGGCTAGGAAAGTCTGCTGAAGAGGCGTGGATGTAAAAGCGCGGCCAGTGGGAGCCATGGAAGGTGTTTGAGCTATAACATGATCAAAGGAGTGCTTTAGGAAGATTAATCGGAAGGCCTCCACCAGGTACCCGCGGAGTAAGGAGAAATGGACCCCTGTTAAAGAGGTGAAGGTGGAATCCTTTGTCTGTTTTCTCCCGCTTGCATGGCCTATAATCTGTCCCCGGGAGATGGTGACTTGGCCCCGGGCAGCGGAGCCCCGCTTACTACAGAGAAGGGAGGGTTCGCCTTGCCCAAGAACAGACGTCGAGGAGAACATCGAGATGGCGGGGTTGGAGGAGACACTGCGGGAGGTCCCCAGGCCTATCTGTTCCTCTCTCCAGCCTCTCTGGCTCTGGGGGCGTGGGCGTTAGTGTCCCGCCTGAGCTTAGGGTCTGAAGGTAAACCTGGGGGAAGTCGTAAGTGTGTAATTTACCGCGTGAATCACCTAGTAGAGCATTAACATAAAATTTATAGCCCCGGGTGGCAATTAGTGTAATTAAACAGCCTGAGATGCTTTGGAGTTGGAGGCACCTCTGTTCACTTTTGAGCCAGAGCAAATAGGCAACCTGGCTGATAAGCTGGGGGTGGGGGGGGAGACCCGGAGGGGTCAAAGGCCTTGGCAGGTAATTCACCGGTAATTTGCAGAACAGTCACAGGATGTCTGTGGGCCCTTTTCAGAAATGTAGATTTCCTGCTGGGGGCAGGGTGAGCTCTGAGGTCTTGCACTGTCCTCTCAAAAGCTTCAGCGATTGGTAGAAATCAATCCCAGGCATTGGCTAGCCCAGTGTGCAATACCTTTTTTTTGCAGTGCTCACCTGGGGACAGGTCTTCCAAACGCAGATGCAGAGGCCCTGCCCCAGATCTGCTGCATAAGAGCAGCTGAGAGGTGGGCCTGGGGGCTGGGTTTTAGTGGGCACTCAAGTTGTACTTAGCCCCTGTGAAGTATGAGAGATCCTCCTTTTCCTGGAGGAAAGTTCAACTTGGTTTTCTTCTTTTTTTTTTTTCTTTTTTTTTTTAAATGTTTATTTTTGACAGAGAGAGAGAGGGAGGGAGACAGAGCATGAGCAGGGGAGGGGCAGAGAGAGAGGGAGACACAGAATCCGAAGCAGGATCCAGGCTCCGAGCCGTCAGCCCAGAGCCCGACGCGGGGCTCGAACTCACGGACCGCGAGATCGTGACCTGAGCCGAAGTCGGACGCTCAACCGACTGAGCCACCCAGGCGCCCCTGGTCTTGGTTTTCTGTCCGACTTTGCACATGAAGAGTTGTTGCGTTTTTTTTTTTTAAGTAATTACAACAGTAACACATGTTTACTGTAACCATTTAGGAAAATCTGGTCTGCTTTTAATAAGCAATTAAAAAGGGAAGATTCACAGAATGATTCGTGTGCCAGTGCTCACCAGGGCGGTTTCTCCTTCCCAGTGCGCATCTCTGGATAGAACAGCTACGTTCGCTAAACGGAGAGAGAGGGAAAAACACCCCCAGCGTTGCCGAAGCAGCCTTGCACAGGGCGGCTACCATTCGTGAGAATTCAGCCTGAAGCCTTTTCAAAGCTCCCAGGACGTGCGGGGCTGGGGCAGCCAGGGTGAACGGGTGGAAAGAGCCTGCTCAGAATGTTTTGCGTTACAGCCAGAAGCTCAGCACACCCAGCCAACTCAACAACGATTTAGGCAATTGCCTGGACACCGGTGAGGCAGCAGCTAACAGCCCTTGTGATTCCGGTCCCTTCCGGAGTCCGGTGGGGGCCAGATGACAGTGGGCCCGCGGAAGGATGCAAAACCAAATGCATTCGCCTTTCCGGGAAAATCTTACCCTTAAGACGGGTCTTGTTTTGGGGGCGCCTGGGGGGCTCCGTCGGTTAAATGTCCCAACTCTTGATGCTGGCTCAGGTCATGATCTCGCAGTGCGTGAAATCGAGTCCCGCAGTGGGCCCTGCGCTGAGTGTGGTTCTCTCTCTCTCTCTCTCTCTCTCTCTCCCTCCATCTGCCCTGCTCGCACTCTCTCCCTAAAAAAAAAAAAAAAAAAAAAAAAAAAAGGTCTTTTTTTGACCTTGGACAGAAGACAACTCCGGAAATGCTGATACACATATCTGAGGCTCTCACACGCTTGGTACAGCAGAGATCTACAAACTGTGGCCAAGGGGCTCAACTGGGACGACCACCTATTTGAACTGGCACGCGGCCGTGCTCGCTCCTTCCTTTCTTTACCTATTGCCTCTGGCTGCTTTTGTGCTCTGGCAGGTAGTGGAGTTGTGGCAACAGAATCGGAAATACTCAGTCTCTGGTCCTTTGCAGACAGCCTGTCAACTCTGTGGTAGAGAGAGCCGCAAGGGGGCCCGGATAGGGAGGTCTCCTGGGTATCCGCATGGCTGGGGGACAGCCGCAAACCTTAGTTCCTGCCGGCCCTCTGGGATTCAGGGAGAGGAGAGACCTCCGTCTGCCCGGGCACTCTGGGGTCTTGCTTCCGGGGTGGCGTTTCCCGGGCTCGTCGAGGTCCGATGATGGCTCCATCAAAGGTCACACCCCTTCTCTGCCCTGTGCCCTTCCGTTCAGGCCCCCAGGTGATGTCTGGGAATTCTGCCTTCATCCACCAACAAGCCCTGGATGCGGATTTAAACCCTGCTTGGCTCTTCAGCGGATCTGCAGATAACTCTCGAAGGACAGGGGCCTGTGGAGCCAGGGTCGATAGAGACCAGACAGAAGTCGTTTGGGAGGCCGAAGGCAGGCCATAACCATGTTGACAAGACTCCCATGTCGGTGACTGGCCGGATTCTTCCTTCTCCCTTCTCACCAGGGTTCCTCCCGGTCAGGGGTTGTGATTACAGGTACTGGGGAGGCCGAAAGGCCCTGAATCCCCACATACACTGGGTGGATTCACGCTCCAAGGTGGCTTTGCTATTATCCTACAGTCATTCTCTGGCCAGACTAGAATCTCCAATCCTTGGTGCGCTGTGCCTTCTGGGAGGCTGATGACGCTTTGTGAAGGCCGCCAGCTCCCGTGGGGACGAGTGAACGACCCCAGAGCTGAGCTTCCGACAGCTTCCCAAGCTCATGACTCAAAGGGTTCTGACCGAGGACGTGGAGAGGGGAAGGGAGGCTGGCAGACCACGGGCACAGGTTTAAATCCCACCTCTGCCCTTGGAACCCAGCTACCCTGGGGCCAGGAGAACGTCATTCCTCTTCAGACCTCAGTTTTCTCATCTGTAAAACAACCTAATAGAACGCTTGAGGGGACTGCGTTAAATGCCATCGGCTGCCAGTCCCATTGTCGGTACCCAGTAAAGGTGTCCTTCCTTTTGTGCACTCCTCCTCTGTTCTGAAACCTTACATGGCTCCCTGCTGCCCACCCGATCAAAGCTGGGGGAGAGACGCAGCCAGTGAAGAATGGGCAGGGAAGACAGTGGGTGCTCAGACCTGTGAATATTCACGGGTGTGGGGTGTTTGAGAATCAGCTAGAAGGCATGTGGCCAGCAAGGGGAAGGGGTAGGAGTTCTGGCCGGGCCAAGTCAGCAGGGGCATCCAAAGGAGTTTGGATCTGATGAAAAAAAGAAAAAACTTGGGGCGCCGGGGTGGCTCAGTCGGTTGAGTGTCCCACTTCGGCTCAGGTCATGATCTCACGGTTCTCGAGTTCGAGCCCCGCGTTGGGCCTGCTGGTTCCAGCGCAGAGCTCACTTTAGATTCACTGCCCCCCCCCCCCGCCTCTCCCCTGCTCACGCTCTCTCTCAAAAATGAATGAACGTTTATTTAAAAGAAAAGAAAAAGGAAAAGAAAAACCAAATGCGGAGGCTTTCAGCAGGGGAGTGATTCGATCTTGCACCAGGTTAAGATGATGCCTCTGGCTGTTGCAAGGGGAATCCTGGCACATGCTTCCGGAAAGCACCTGGTGGGTGCCTTTGTCCCTGCGACCTTCCTCCGTGCCTGAGTTTTCAGAGAGTTGAGGTCTGAAAGGGCTGGGAAGCGAGAGAGAAAAGCCTGTTGGTATTGAGAGCCCCCAAGGCCAAGTGGAGAGGCCTGGATCCCTGCCTGGGCTGCATGAAAGCCCTGTTATTTTCCAGAAAAGAAAGGCGGCAGGCACAGGTGCCCTGGTCTTGCCTTCGTCCCTCTGGCTGCTTCCTGCCGTCAGGGCTGCTTGACCCCAAGGAAGTGAAGCCCGCAGTGTAGGCGGCGGCTAGAAAGGTACTGCGCCCTCTGCTTGCTCTGGAGGTGGCCAGACTTCACCTTGAACTGTGGCCCTGCCGCTTCCCAGCTGGGAAGCTTCTCCGAGCCACCCAGTCTTGATTTTCTCATCCGCAGAATGGGAATAACAACAGTGCTGACTTTACAGCACGGGTCTGAGCCCTGAGAGAGAGACGGCATATACCACAGTCCCTCGATAACGGGCACACGCTGCTATCGTTAGCTGCGAGATGAGTGGCTCCTATTTTTAAAATTTTTTTTGAGGAATTTGAAAAATAAAGTAGAAAGAGGATGATACTTCTGGGTAATTCCAACACCTAGAATTCAATGAAGTTGTTTTTGTTTTTAATTTTTTAAAAGTTTTTAAAAAAATTAAATTAAAAAATTAATTTTTTCAATTTTTTAATTTTTTTAATTTTTTAAAATTTAAAGAAAAATTATTTTATTTTTTGAGAGAGAGAGAGAGAGCACGAGTGGGGTAGGAGCAGAGAGAGAGAGGGAGAGAGAATCCCAAGCAGGCTCCGTGCTGTCAGCACAGAGTGGGGCGTGAGGCTCAAACTTCACGAACCGCGAGATCACGACCTGAGCCGGGATCGAGAGTCGGATGGTTCACTGACGGAGCCACCCAGACGCCCCCCCCCCCCCCCACCCGCCAAAGAAGTTTTAATATCTCTAAATCTAAGTTTAAAATCTATACATCTAAATCTCTATGCATTTAGGATATTTATATCCCAAATAATTGTGGGTAAACTCTCAGGACCTTTGAAAATCCGGGCAGTGACAGAACCTCAGACTTGACACGCCGGTAAGACTAAACTTGAATTCCTGGATCCCCAGCCTCCTCGCCCTGTGACTTTGGGCCTTTCACAGCACTCCGAGTCTGTCTCTTCCTCTTGAAGACGACACTGCTTTTTTTCTGCACAGTGACAATGGCTATCAAGAAGGAACGTCACTGAAAATGAGCTTTAAGTAGTCGTAGCGTTCAGTGCACCTTGTTCTAATTCTTTGAGAAGCGGTCATTCACGCGTCACAGGTGAGATGGCCGGGGGACACGCTGTGTGTTTTAAACACGAGGTCCCCGCAGGCTGAGGGTCCGGCGTGAGCCCCACCTGACAACCCTGGGGGTTCCAGGCACGTGCTCCCTTCCCGGCGGTCTCTCTTTGACACCTAATCCTCCTTAAGAACCGGGCTATCTTTCCAGAAAGGGAAAGGCCCTTTGTTGTGAGTCACCGAGCTGCCCTGGGATGTCGGCGTTGTCCCCCCCGGAGCCAGCGGACCTGGGAGAGGAACCCCTCCCGAACACTCTGCCCGAGAGGATGTATCAGCCTGGGTGCCCAGGCCTGCCCCGGCGGAGGTGGGAGGGGGAGGATGTGGGGGGCAGGGGGGACTCCTCTCTGCAGTCCTGGCGCCAAGCACCGTCCCCTGGGGCCATTGGCAGGCCATCTCATTTTGGGGGAAGACCTTCCTTCCGGTCTCCCCGTGCCGTGTTCACACCTCTTACCCCAACAACCAAGGGAGGTTTTGAAAATGAGGTTGTGTCGCTCAGCTTTCAACCTTCCAGTGGCTTCAGTGGATCCTGGAATAAAACTCAGGCGCCCCGCATGGCGCTCACCGCACCAGGGCCCGGGGTGAGGGACTCCGGAAGCTTCGACCGCCCCACCTTCCGCATATTCTTTGGACCTTTGTCTGGTTCTCAAGGGGTGGAGGGAGGAAATTGAAGGGACGGTGATTTTGTCCCCCAGAGGACAATTTGGCGATATCCAGTCGTCACAATTTCGGGGGGGGGGTTGCTACTTACTGAGGTCTCGTGAATAAAGGCCAGGGTGGCCTCCGTGACAGTCAACGGGTCCAAAGTGTCAATAATGTCAAGGTTGAGAAACGGGTGTAGGCTTTCACCTCCTCCAGAAGCCTCTCCCGAATCCCTGGACCTGAGCAGACATGCCCCTTGGGGGCCACGACATCCTGATCTTGTCCGTCGAAGCCTCCATCACCCCGTGTGGTCTCTGGACTCCAGGTGAAGAACCCACGTGTCAACCTATGTCTTTGTCTTTCTTCCCCTCTAGCTCGCGAGTCTCCAGAGTTCAGGGACCGTGTCTTGTCCACAGCTGTGCCTCCAAGGTCTGGAGTGGAGCCTGACACGCTGAGGGCACCCAGTAATTACCTGTTGAATGTATGAATGAAAGAATGAATGAGTGAACGGGCAGTGAACTCAAGAAAACTGGTCTGTCGCCTCCGTTGCCCTCATCAGGCTGTCACTGGGAGTGCCATTAGCCTTGCTCTTGGTTCCGGTCCCTGGGTTCAAGTTGGCTTAGGAGGTTGTCCCTGTAGCTTGGTCTTTGTGAAAGGACACGGGCTCGTGTGGACAGAAGTGTGCCGAGATCCCTGTGGAAGAAAGGACGCACCCTCTTGACCTAAGGTATTATTATTCTCATGTATCACCCTGATAATATCTGCTGTCCCAGCCAAGCCAGGGAGAAGCCCTGGGTCAAGCCTTTGTGCTGTGAATAGTAGAGCTAAACAGTCTCCTGGATCTTGATCTCTTATCTGTGACTTTATTTTGGAAAACTGCTCTGGCTCTTAGCTCCACCCTTTCCCCCCCAGTCCATGCTAATGCCTTCAACAAAGATCCCGGGAAGGGGGAATAGGATTGAGTTATTTCTCCCCCCCCCCCCCCCGCCCCCCACCGCCCCACCCCAAATATCCCCACCCCGGAGTGGGTGGAGGGACTAGCGGGTCCCACCCCCCATTCAATCTCACTATCAGCTCCCCACACGCCCTTGAGAATCACCAAGTAGGTTTAAAACAATGAGAGTTTCAAGAGGAAAAAAACAACAACAACAATAGATTGGGGCTGTTCCCCGACCCGTTGACACTGGGGACTGGGGACGTCTTTGTGATGTGGGGCTATTCAGTGCCCTGTAGGGTGGAGAGCAGGACCCCTTCACTTCATAGCAGCAAACACTAGCATTTAGAGCTGGACTGGGGAAGGGCGTTGCTCAGGATTTTTATCTGTGTCAATTTGGGGAGGGTGAGACCTTGGGCTAGTAACGTGGGTCCTGAAGCCTCCCCACGAGTGCTTCATAAGCCAGCTGAGTGGCCTTGGGCAAGTAGACAGACCACTCTGAGTGGTGGGGTCCTGATGGATAAATGACTTCTCTGTTGACTGACCCACTCACTTGCATGGGTCCACCATCTAAAATCTGTCCTTGCATATCTATTAGGTAAACGGGCCAGCCGATGGTTGAATTCTCGGGACCACTTTATAAAGTTACGTCCCTGACCTCATCTATTCCTCACTCCTTATGCATACACCCCCCCCACTCCTGGCTTTCCTACTGTTCCTCTAATACACTGGACCCACTCCCACCTCAGGGCCTTTGCACGTGCTATTCCCTTTGCCTGAAACACTTTTCACCAGGTATCTTCACGGTCTGCTCTCTCGCCTCTCACCTTGGATCTTCTCCCAAACATCATCTTAGGCCTTTCTGGATCATTCTGTCAACCCCCCCCCCCCCACACACACAATCCCCCCTCCCTTCTTTGGTTTTTCTGAACTTAACTCGCTATGCGATTTTCTTCCCTATTGTGCTTGTGACTGATCATCCTGTGAGGGTAGGATCTGTGTCTGTGTGTATTCCCTGATCTGTCTCCAGTGCCTAGCTCAAAGTTAGTGCTCAAAAACAAATATATAAGTGCCAGGATGAATGAATAAAAACAATCGTTACAATCCCTTGTTTTCCAGAAACTGAGGCTCAGAGGGGTTAAAGGACGGGTTACACCCAGTAAAAGGCAGAGCCAAGGTTGAGCCCTGTGCTGCCCGCCCCATGAGCTACATGGCCCTTTTGAGGTAACGACCCCTCTACCTGGCCACGAAGAAAGGCGGGGTTGCCACACATAATTACACACGGAATGAACTAATCATGAGTTTATAAGAGCTGCTTATAAGAGTTCAGGTGCGTGTGCCCCCAGAGATTTCACCAGGGAGCTGATTCAAATATTTAGGGTCTGTCTGAAGATCTCTTTATCTTTTTTAACAATTAAAGGAAGGGGCATGGGATGGCTCAGTCGGTTAAGCGTCCGACCTCGGCTCAGGTCATGATCTCGCGGTTCCCGAGTTCAAGCCCCGCATCGGGCTCTGTGCCGACAGCTCGGAGCCTGGATCCTGCTTCGGATTCTGTGTCTCCCTCTCTCTCTGTCCCTCCCCCACTCACACTCTGTCTTCCAAAAATAAGTAAACGTTAAAGATTTAAAAAAATAATAAAAAAAAAACCCCATCTCCACCGTGGGATGTCTGTGTCTAGGGTCATTTCGGATTCAGGTTTCAACAGAAGTCCGAGCGAATGAAGGGAAAAGCATCACCGCCCGCGAATGTTCATCCTCATTGTTTCAAACCCAGCCGGCCACGGCATTCTGCTTTTTAAATAGACTTTCTGAAAAAAACCAACGATATCCGCCGGCCCCCCGCGCCCTTGCTAACTCCTCCAAAACAAAACTGCCATAAATAGGACTTGGGAAGTAATCGCTCCCTTGCGCGGCCTCAAATATGTACGGAGTACATTTCAACAACAGCACTGACGCAATGGCCGGTTCCTGGGGAGAGTGTGTGTGTGTGTGCGTGTGCGTGTGCGTGTGTGCACTGGAAGAGCTGGGGGCGGTGGCTGGAGGTCTTGCACTGGACAGACGAGGGCCACCTGTCTCGTTTCTTGAAAGCTTGCATGCCCGTGGGGGTGACACTTTGGATTCTGGCGTATGAGGCAGGAGGCTCCAAGGCCCCGACACCCATCGTAGCATCGCAATAGCTGACGAGCTGACTCTGCCTGCCCGCTGAGGGCGCCACTCGCACTGGGCCTGATGGTCCTTGGAAGACACCCGCGTGGCATGCTCTGGGGCTTGGGGGGTGCCCTTAGCCTGGCCCTTTACAGTAATGACAGTGAACCTTCACAGTGAACTCCCCTTTGCCGGGTCTTGTTGCTGGTACTTTGTTACACATCTCGCCTGACGTTCAGCTTGTGTTTCTTTTTTTTAAATAGATTAAAAAAAATTTTTTTTTATGTTTATTTATTCTTTGAGAGAGAGAGAGAGAGAGACAGAGTGAGAGTAGGGGAGGGGCAGACAGACGGAGACACAGAATCGGAAGCGGGCTCCAGGCTCCGAGCTGTCAGCCCAGAGCCGGACGTGGGGTTCGAACTCACGGACCGCGAGATCATGACCTAAGCCGAAGTTGGAGGCTTAACCGACTGAGCCACTCAGGTGTCCCATTTTTTAAGATTTTTAAATTGTTATTTGTTTTTGAGAGAGAGAGAGAGAAAAAAAGAAGCGTGAGCAGGGGAGGGACAGAGAGAGAGGGAGACAGAGGATCCGAGGCGGGCTCTTTTACTAACAGCAGAGAGCCTGATGCGGGGCTCGAACTCACGAACCGTGAGATCACGACCTGAGCCGAAGTCGGACATTTAACCGACTGAGCCACCCAGGTGTCCCTTATTTATTTACATAATTTTAAAAGTTTCTTTATTTTGAGGGGGAGGGCAGAAGGACCGAGAGAAAAGGAGATTGGGAATCCCAAGTAGGCTCCACCCTGTCGGTGCAGAGGCCGACGCGGGGCTCGAACCCATGAACCGCGAGATCATGACCCGAGCCGAAGTCGGATGCTTCACCAACCGAGTCACCCAGGCGCCCCTCAGCTTGTGTTTCTAAGGCCCTTCCCCCCCCCCGGAAGAAAATAATGTCATCCCCTAATTTAAAATGTATTGAGTCCCTTCTTGGATGACTCTGATTTCTGGAAATCCTCCCCTCAGGGGCCCGAACTAACCATTTCCGTGGCCTGGGGAAGCCAGGCTCGGGAAAGTTAAGACACGGATAGGATTCCACAGCCAGGAAGCGGATGGAGCGAACCGCTACATGTCTCAGTTCAACTTAGGAATTCGTTCTCGTGTTATACGTCCATTCTCTTCTTCTCTTGCGTCCTCCACCCACATCCGCCCCGCTGGCCGAGTTTGGTGTTCTCCCAATTCTCATTTGTAGTCTTGGTCAAATTATTCACTCTCTCCGCGCCTCAGTCTTCCCATCTTTGAGTTGGGCTTAAATTTCCACTGGACTTAAAACGGGGCTGATAACGTTACCCGCTTCGGAGAATTCTCGTAAAGACCAGATGGGCTCTGATGAACCTTAGAGCAATGCCTGGCGTGTGAGCAATGATTATTGTTACATTTATGGTGATTATTGGGATTGCTCCTTCTGAGAAGTTGTTTGTCCCCCGCGAACTTTTTCAGTGAGTCGGCACCGTCTCTTGGGCATTTCCGTCGACCCAACTTCACTTACTTCCTGCCCTCAAACCCCTAAATCCTGCCATCTTTTGACAGCTACCACCTCCATGAAGCCTTCCCTGGTTTCTCCAGGTCTCATGGACTTCTGTCCCCTCTGCAAGTTACTCTGGCCTATATCAGGCAGCCCCACACAGAACCCCGCGCTGCCATGAACATGCCCAGTTGCCAGAGGGTCATCATGGCCTCCTCCATCAGGCTCCGCACGCTACGAGTATGCCCGAGTTCTGGAGAAATAGTCCTGTCCTGGATCAGGCAGCAATCTCTAGACTTCTTCGTCCGTTGGCCCAGAGGGCTTAGGAAAGTGCTGAGGCCGCTGTGGGATCCTGGGAGGAATGCCAGGCTTGGGGAGGGAATCCTGGCTTGACCACCTACCCTCATTCAACCTCTCAGGCCTTGGGGTCCTTCTCAACATACAGGAGGGAAGTATCCCTGCCTTTCTAAGGTGGTTAGAAGCAGGGGGAGAATGAACATGTCAGTGCCCTCAACAGACGCTGCAGTGAAGTCTTCTTACATTGTTGATGATGGCAGCTCAGGAGGGGTCATTCTCGAGCTACATGCCAGACCCTGTGCCGGATATTTTAAATCTATTATTCTGTCATTTAAATAATCGTTCAAGTGACATCAAAAGCACGAGCCACAGAAAGAAAACTCAAGAAATCGGACTTCACCAAATTTGAAGACTTTTGCACTTCAAAAAATTTTTTTATGTTTTTATTTATTTTTGAGAGAGAGAGAGAGAGAGGGAGGCGCGAGTGGGGGAGGGGCAGAGAGAGAGGGAGACACAGAATCCGAAGCAGGCTCCGAGCTGTCAGCACAGAGCCCGACGCGGGACTCGAACTCACGAACTGTGAGATCGTGACCTGAGCCCAAGTTGGACGCTTAACTGACTGAGCCACCCGGGTGCCCCAAAGACTTTTGCACTTCAAAGGACACAATCAAGAAAGTGAAATGACAACCCACAGGCTAGGAGGAAATATTCGACATACTGAATTAAGACATAAGAAATATTAACATAGAGTAGAAATATGTAAATAATTGATAAATAAGAAAATATTTGCGAATCATATATCCCATAAGGGACCAGTATCCAGAACATATAAAGAGCTCTTTCAATTCAAGAAAAGACATGGGGCGCCTGGGTGGCTCAGTTGGTTGGGCATCCGACATCGGCTCAGGTCGTGATCTCGCGGTTCGTGGGTTCAAGCCCCGCGTCAGGCTCTGTGCTGACAGCTCAGAGCCTGGAGCCTGCTTCCGATTCTGTGTCTCCCTCTCTCTCTGACCCTCCCCCGCTCACACTCTATCTCTCTCTGTCTCAAAAATAAATAAAAACATTTAAAAAAAAAACAATTCAAGAAAAGACAATTAAAAGTGGGCAAAGGATCTGAACAGACATTCCTTCAAGGAAGTGATATGCAAAAGGCCAATGAACACAAGAAAGGGATGTGTAAGGTCCTTAATCGTCAGGGAAACAAATCAAAAGCATAAAGACATGCCATTTCACACCCATTAGAAGGACTGGGTCCAGCAAATCAGAAAATAACAAGTGTCAGTCGGTCGAGTGTCTGACTCTTGATTTCGGCTCAGTTCGCGATCCTGGGGTTGTGGGATCAAGCCCCGTGTTGGGCTCTGTGCTGAGTATGGATCCTGCTTAAGATTCTCTCTCTCTCTCACTCTCTCTCTCTCTCTCTCTCCCTGCCTCTCTCTCTCCCTGCCCCTCTCCCTGCTCACTCTCTCTATAAAATTAAAAAAAAAAGAGAGAGAAGAAAATAACGAATGTTGGTGAGGTTGGGGAGAAATGGGAATCCTCGTACAGTGCTGGTGGGAATATAAAATGATGCAGCTTCTGGGACAGACAGGCACGTCCTCAGAAGACCGAACACAGTTACCATATGAACCAGAACTTCCGCCTCTGGCCATTGGGAGGGAATGAGGTGAAACGAGAGAAGCCAAGAGGAGCGAACAGATAAGTGAAAACACAAGCCCACGCAGAAATTGTACAAATGTTTGTAGCGACTTGATTCATAACAGCCAAAAGGTTGGGGCGCCCGGGTGGCTCAGTCGGTGAAGCGTCCGACTTCGGCTCAGGTCACGATCTCGCGGTCCACGGGTTCGAGCCCCGCGTCGGGCTCTGGGCTGACGGCTCGGAGCCTGGAGCCTGCTTCCGATTCTGTGTCTCCCTCTCTCTCTGCCCCTCCCCCGTTCATGCTGTGTCTCTCTCTGTCCAAAAAATAAATAAACGTTAAAAAAAAAAAATCAAAAGGTGCAAACGACCCACATGGTCGTCAGCAGATGAACGGATAAACACAATGTGGTCTATCCCTATACTGGAATATTCTTCAGCTCTGAAAAGAAGTGAACCACTGATCTCTGCTAGAACATGGGTGAACCTTACGACTAGCATGCTAAGAGAGAGTGGCCCATCAAAAAAGGCCACGTAATATGTGATTCCATTGGCTTGTAATGTCCAGAAAAGGGAAATGTATACAGGCAGAAAGTATCTTAGTGGTTGCTGAAGGCGAGGGGAAGGGCTGGGGGTTTAAAGAGGTGACAGCTGATGGGTACAGAGTTCTTTTTTGAGGTGGCAAAAGTGTTCTAAAGTTGACTGTGGTAATGGTGGCTCACATCCGTGCATATACTAAAGGTCACAGAATTGTGCACCTTACGTGGATGAATTCTATGGTGTGTGAGTTCTATCTCAATAAAGCTCTTATAGAGATGGCCATTCGGTGCTTATGCTCTAAGAAACAAAATCAGAAGGGATATTGCTGTCAGCTACAAGAAAGAGTTTCTTGGTTCTTGGAGAAGATCCTGAATCATGGTTACATGTCCTCAAATATACCCCGGTTGTTGCTGTACCAAGTGACCACAAGCTTGGTGGCTGAACACAATGCACGCTAATTATTATTGCCCAGTTCTTCGGGTCTGAGGTCTGGGATCAGTTTCACTGGGTAAAACCCAGGTGTCGGCAGGTGCGTATTTGTTTTGGAAGCTCCCGGGAAGCCTCCATTTACTTGTCTCTTCCCAGCTTCTAGAATCCACCTTGGCTCAGGGCCCCCGTGAGCATCTTGGCATGACTTTGACCTCCGTTTCCATCTCCTTCGCTGACTCTGACCCTCTAAACTCCTCTTTAAGGTTCTGGTGATACACTGGGCCCACCTGGATAATCCAGGATGATCTCCCTCCTCTCAAGATGCTAAACTCTGCAAAGTCCCATTTGCCATGTCTGGTAACGTGTTTCTAGGTTCTGGGGACGTGGGCATCTTTAAGGGGGCATTATTCCACCTCGCACAAGATGTTAGAGTTTCCATCCCTTTATTATTAATTTTCTTAATGTTTGTTTATTTTTGAGAGAGAGACAGAGTGTGAGCGGGGGGAGGGTCAGAGAGTGAGAGGGAGACACAGAATCCGAAGCAGGTTCCAGGCTCCGAGCTGTCAGCACAGAGCCCGACGTGAGGCTCAGACTCATGAACCGTGAGATCATGACCTGAGCCGCAGTCAGACGCTCAACCGACCGAGGAACCCAGGCGCCCCATGCCATCCCTTTCAAAGGGAAGTGGTCCCTCACCTGTCCTCTGTGACAAGACAGGAGATTTGCAGAGGTCCCTTCTGGCCTGGTGCTTCTGATGAGTTCTTTTCGTTTCTGCCTTTATTCGCGTTTATTCCTACTTCTTCCGTAGGAACTGGTTGAAGGGTGGATGAGGGTCTTGGGCTCTCAGGTCAAGTACTTGCGTCTTACCTGTGCTACCTACTCGTTGCAAGAACGTGGGAGAATTAAGGAACCTCTTTAAGCCCAAATTCCTCCCCCTCAACATGAGGATTATAACATCCAGCTCATAAAGTCAATGTGCAATATAAGCAACGACCCAGGCGCACAGGAGGTGGTTGTCATGGACGTATTTCCCCGGTCCTCACCTGTGTCTCTTTACTTTGCATCATGGGAGTTTGCACACCCCACTGAAATAGCCGTTCTCTTGTCTGTCACTGCCCGTGAGCCCCTTGAAGGAACGAACGACGGTCCTCCTTCTCTGAGGGTCTCACAAAGAGCAGAGGGACGGATGAATGGATAGTGGATGCATGGCTGGGTGAAAGGTAGATGATGCGTTGCTGAGGGGGTAAGAGCATGAATGGGCGCGTGGAGAGAGAGACGATGGATAGGAGGCTGTAAATATTGTCTGTAAGTGTGGATGCGTGTATATAGGTAGGTATGTATTTATGTACGCATGTACGCGTTCATAGATGAATGCACGAGTGCATGGATGGATGGATGGAGGGAAGGGTATATGTATGAATAGATGAATGGATATTTGGATGGATGCATCGATGGATAGATGGATTATATAAATGGTTATTATGTAAATGCACGGGTGAGGGGATGGGCGTATGCATATGTGAATAGATCAGTGGCTGCATGGGAGTTTGGATGATTGGATGGATGGATACGTGTGTGTGTGTGTGTGTGTGTGTGTGAATGGGCACATGTATGCATGTGTGGATACAGGGATAAACTGATGACTGGATTGATTAAGGGACAGATGATGAAAACACGAGTACATCTATAAGCGGACGGGTGATTTGATAGTTTTAAGGATGAATGAGTGATCGTTTGAGCAGCTGCTCAAGTTCTGGCAAGTGCTCGAGTGTTCTGGCACTCAGCACATTATTCGCCTTCTAAATCTTTACCGCTGATGTCTTGTCTGAACCCAAGCATGGGAAAAGAACCTACTAGAACAATCTATTCCGCGGCCCTTAAAAGGAGGCCCGGGGAAGTGTGGCACCATATTAAAATGATACGGATCAATCTCACCGCAGAAATGTTCACTAGAATCATCGCTAAATGCCTTCTCAATAGGGTATCCTCGGGGCTACCGGGCCAAAGCTTGGCCCCACTTCCTCAACACGAAATGATAGGATGGCAAGGGATCCCAGACGTGCGGAAATCAAACCCCAGAGGAGGGAAAGGACTTGCCCAAGGTCATGTGGCAGATGAGTGCCAGATCTGAAAGAAGAACTCAGACACCCAGGCCAGGGATTTTGCCACGAGTTGCCACCTGGCTTCATGTGTCCCGTCCTCCCTGGCCCCAGACGCCTCTCCCGGCCGACCTCACGTGCCGTCCCCCAAGTAAAGAGACCTTCTCTCTCTCTCACTCTCTCTGGCTCCGATACCCACAGGGCCTCGAGCCAACCTGAACTTGCTCATCTCCTGTGTGACAGTCCTTAACTTAGCTGCCAACACCTGGCCGGCTGAACAGTCGCGAGGATTCAGAGAGACGAGGAATTTGCCTTATGTGGCTAGATCCCGAAGATGCCCTCTGGGGTTTCAGCATTTAATGCTCTTGTCTCCTGATTTTCTAAAGGGAAATCTTTCTTCTCATTCTCTTTCATTAGTGGAATAAAAGGGAGGGAGACAGACACACACAGAGAGTTTGCCCTGGTTACTCAACCAAGGCATGCCACAAGGCTTGTGTTTGTTCAGCTCTGAGGCCGTGGGGGCCCTGGGAGCCTTCCTGTGATCTTCGGAGTGGTTGGCGGTGGTGAACTCAAGGCCCTTCCTGCTCGAAGGTTAGATCCTCCCTTCCTCCCCCCTCCTCCCTCCTGCCCGGGGAAGTCAGGTGGGTGGATATTGGGCAGACCCCTGTTGCAGTGGTTTTGCAGATCAGCCCCACCTATCTCTGGATTTCCGAACATTCCAGTTGGAGAGAATCTAGGCCCCTGCAGAGAGGAGCCCTCTCATCTGCGGGAGTCGCCTCATCTGGCCCCGGGACCCTGTGTGGGAACAACAATATGAGTAATAATAGCCACTGCACAGTCAGCCCCTGTCACTTGCCCAAGGACACACAGCTGAAGGGTGACAGAGCTTTGTGCTGTCTCTGCTTGGCAGTGACTTTTGTCAGCTGTACTTTATGGAATTATCAAGTCGTAAATATTTGGGGGGCGCCCGGGTGGCTCAGTCGGTTGAGCGTCCAGCTTCGGCTCAGGTCATGATCTCGCGGTTGGGGCGTTCAAACCCTGTGTCAGGCTGTGTGCTGACGGCTCAGAGCCTGGAGCCTGCTTCGGATTCTGTGCGTCCCTCTCTCTGCCGCTCCCTTGCTCACGCTCTGTCTCTCTCTCTCTCTCTCTCTCTGTCTCTTTCTGTCTCTCTCTCTCTCTCTCTCAAAAATAAATAAACATTAAAAAAAATAATAACTACTTGCTAAGCAGACTGGCAGGGGTATTTGAGAGCAGCACATACCCGCTCACACACACTCAATACGATGCACACACAACATACATACTCAACACAGATACACATGCAACACGCTCACACCCACAAACACACACATCCCTCTTCCGTGGGCAGTACTCTGGGGTTTTGGGGTGTGTGTGTGTGTGTGTGTGTGTTTCCATTTGCCCCTTGGACAGCTCTCAAAGGCGAGGCGGTCAGGGGCATCTGTGTCCCGGAGCAAATCGTCTTTACTACGTTCTGAGTTCCAGTTTTCTGCAAAGAAGTGTGGCTGGGACGAGCAGGGGGAAGTCATCGAGAAAGCTGACGAATGGCAAGGGCCGGGCACGGGCGCAGCACAGAGAAATGGGCTGGGTGCTTCTGCCTGGGAAAAGCTGGGGAAGTGGCATTTCAGTTTTGCGGCCAACCCAGGGCGGGCCCCCGGGGCTCCGTAAGCCGGGGCTGGGAGAAACGGGGCAGGCTATGTGGAGGGGGGACAAGAAATGTCAGAGAGCCTCCAGATGTCGTGGACCCCAACCACATATTTAGATCCCCGAAGCCAAGCGCTCATCTCAATGATCTTCCAGAACACGATTTCTTGATCCGAGAGAGACTTTCAGGAGGGGCAGGTACAGGACGTTACCTACCACGGGGAAGATAATACGGAACGACCCTTGTCTCGGGAGATCTCGTTCTGGATGAGAAATGGAGCGTTGGCAGACAGGGGAAGCGTGGGGCGGGAGCGCCTTTTTCTGATTCACACGAAGGTGCTTCGCCCGTGGGCTCTGAGCCTGAAAGCTGGCAGCAGCTGGGTGGTTCAAGACAGGTGCGGCTCGATGCTGTAACAAATGATCCCCAGACTTCGGTGGCCCCACCCAGTGGACGTTTATCCCGGTCGTGCTAAAGGCCAATCAGACGTGCCTGGTGGGGGACGTGTTTCCATGTGGTCATTCAGAGACCCAAGTTCCCTCCATCTGGTGGCTTGGCCCTCCGCCAGGACTTTCATCCCATTGGCCTGTGGCATCCCACTGGCCACACCTCTGTCACGTGATGCCGCCTAACCTCAAGGGCGTCTGGGAAATACCGTCTAGCCCTTTACTGGGGAGGAAAAAGAAGGGGTTGGGTGGGCAGCTAGTCTGTCTCTGCATTCAATTGATTTATTCCATATTCACTCAACATCTCTTTCTTCATTTCAGCATTTCAACATTTATTCATTCAGTACTTGTCGAGCACCCGTCCGGTGCTGAGCATTTTTGCGCCTCGACTTAATTCAAGAAAGTGATGGTTTCACCCTTTTCATATGTGTTTGGAGATCATTTATGAGATATGTCTGAGAAATTCATCGCACATACTGTATTTTCAGTTAAAAGGAGTGATGAGTCTACTCTTGCCTTGTGTTCAGAGATAACCTGTGAGATAATGTCTGAGAAACAAATTGCACATACGATGGTGTATTTAAATTATCTTTTCAGAAATAACCACCCATCTTCAGGGGAGATGCTAGAGGGCGAGGGCCACGTCTTAGACATGATTCCCAGATACCTAACACTTGGCCAGGCACATGAATGTTTCGTGGGAAAGCACATAGAAAAGAAGTTTCTAGAAACAAGGACCATATCGGATGTGTAAGGGACTAACAACCAAGATCCTCACCTACATCGTTGTCTCATTAGCCGAGAACCGATGCCCGAGACTAAAAGGAAGGATGCCCTTGGCTTGTTTCCCATCTCCTGTCGCCGTGGGGACGTGCTGTCCGGCAACCGCAGGACAGGAGAGGCTGGGGACCCTGGAAGGTCTTCAGGGCCTCCTATCAACGAGCCCTGGTCTCCCTTCTTTCATCCAAGGCACAGGTGGTATTTTCTGCTTAATAAGGTCTATATGAACTTGCCTGTTGAACTCATCCACAGGTGACTTCCTCCAACAAGCGGGGTTCAGATGATCTCAGGAGAGTGGTGAGTTTGGTTAGCTCTTTCTTAAATGTTGACTGCAGTCTGCCACTCGTTCTTGAAAATAGTTTATTCGTTCACTTGTTCGTTCGTTCATTCATTCATTCATTCATTCATCTAACTTGTATTGAATGCAAATCGTATGCACTCCTTTGTGTAAGTCGTATCTTTGGACGTCCGCCTTGCGGATGGTTTGTGGGTCTCGTCCCTGCCCCATGAACCCCAGTGACACCGCCCCACAAACACTCATAACCTCCTAGGACATTTTTCTCCACCCCTTCACGTGATTCCCATGGCTAATCTGACACTAGTAAAACACATGCCCTTAAGCATGTATTCTGGAACCTTTTCTATGTCTTTAGCATCATCTGTCAGTATCTCTCTCTTACCTCCATAGTTATTTGGCTCTTTAGCAAAGATTTTTAAGCCGGGAAGGACATAAGATTAGACATGTTTTATTTCACTTTAGAATGCTAATTCTGGGGGCGCCTGGGTGGCTCTGTCGTTTACGCGTCTGACTTCGGCTCAGGTCACGATCTCACGGTTCATGAGTTCGAGCCCCGCGTCGGGCTCAGTGCTGACAGCTCAGAGCCTGTCACATCACAGAGCTGTTCGCAGGCTCACCAAGATAATTTGTGTGAAACATTCCATGGAATGCTTTCTAAACCACCATTTGTAGAATTTAAAGTATTTACCATTTCTAATTCATTCGAAGCCACTCTTTTTAAAGCTTTTATAGGCAATTTTGTAACGTTTATTTATGTTTGAGAGACAGAGCGTGAGCGGGGGAGGGGCAGAGAGCAAGAGGGAGGCCCGGAATCCGAAGCGGGCTCCAGGCTCTGAGCTGTCAGCGCAGGGCCCGATGCGGGGCTCGAACCCGTGAGTCCTGAGATCGTGACCTGAGCCGAAGCCGGATGCTTACCCGACTGAGCCACCCAGGCGCCCCGGTATAAAGCCACTCTTGAGCGATAGTTGTGGCACATGGTGGGCACTCTGGTAGAGTTAGCTGGCGTCCTTATGGCTCTGGTGGAAGGACAGGTGAGGATTGCTGGGGCGGGGGCGGGGCGTCAAAGTGGTTTTGTGCGCCTGCGTGAGTGATGGGGCGTTTGGCCCAGGCATGAAAGATTGGAGCTAATCGAGGGAAGGATGGGGAGACGGGGGTGGGCTTTCTTGGCCCACTTGTGGCCTCCTCGCCCCGGGTCCCCGTCAGCGTGTTCTTGACAAGTCCGGGGACTGGCTAACCTGGGCTTCGGCATGTAGATGACCTGAAGCCTTGGGACCAAGAGGCACAGACTTCTCTGCTCTCTCTTGTGTTCGCGTTGCTATTCGAGAGAGACTCTGGGGTCTAGGGCGTCTGGTCGCGCAACAGCAGAAGGGAAGCATCCTTCCCACGTTGGAAAATGCAACTGGGGTCCTGTCGCCCTCTCGTTGAGAGCCTCCCATGGTGTCTCCTTTTGCTCTCACGACAGAAGCTGAGCTCTAGAACTGCCATTGCATACTGGCTTCCCCCGGAAGCGGGCTCTGTGTGGAGTGACGTGCACAGCATGAATTGTCAGGGGTCCTCTTGGAGCCAGCACCGGTGGAGAGGGGAGGAAGGACGCGGGAGCAGACGGAGGAGACGCGGGCCTGACCCCGGACTTGGCCAAACCCATGGAGGACCCTGGAGCCAGAAAGGCCCTCCAGCGTTGTTTTGCACTGCCCTGGCACAACCAGACCTTTATATTCCTTCGAAAGGAATCGGTCGCTGGACGTAGGTCCCCCTGAGAAGGGGTGTGACCTCGGGCTAGGCGGCTCTCTGCTATTGGAGGAATCCTTGAAGAGGCTGATGGCTGCAGGTCAACCCAACTGCTCACAGTATTTCGGGCAGCTGGGGTGACACATTTTTCCTTAGAGGGATCTAGAGAGCGTGTGTCTGTCCACCTCAGTGGCCTTCTAGGTCCTGCATGATCTGGCTCGAAAGACCTCCCCAGTCTTTTCTCACTTAATTTCCCCTTCAATCACTATCCTTTAGCCACAGTGGACTTCCCGTCATGGCAGGTGCCACATGCCTTTTTGTGCCACAGGGCCTTTGCACATTCAATAGCTGAAATGCTCTCTCTGCCTGTTTTTACCTGACCAGCGGCTACTTGCGTTTCCAATTTCAGTCCCAATGTCACTTCCTCCTGGGAGCCTTCCTTGAAACTCAGATACGTTCAGACTCCCCTCTCTTGTACAAGCAGTATCCTATGTACTTGCCGTTCACCATTTGCAATTTCAGCATTTTTTGTGTGCATCTTTCCTTGATGGCTCTTTTCCTTATGCAACTAAAAGCTCCATGACAGCAGGGTCCAGGGGGCGTAGGGCTGACCACCGTGTCTACCTGGTCCGTAGGGGTGCTCCAGAATGATCGGTTTCCTCTTCCCTATTCCCACTGGGTTATAGAAGACTTCCTTCTTTGGCATAGTTTTATTCTGACCCCCCCCCCCCCCTCAAAATGCGTTCATAGGTTCTGATATTTAGGATTTTCCATTACGAAGACACAGAAGTGGAGAACAGATCCCATTGCTTTACCCTTTCAGTCAAAAGCTGAAATAGGTTTTTAAAAAAAATGGCTTTGCTGAAAGGCAAACGTGACTTTGAATCTTCATTCCTCCACCTGCTAGCTGTGCGACCTTGGGCAAGCCACTTCGCTTCTCTGAGCCTTGGCCTTCTCTTCGGAAAGTTGTTCCCTCCCTCTTAGGAGAAATTGGGACATTGTACAGAGCCCAGCATAATGCCCGACACGTAGTAGGTTCTCAATGGACACTTGCTCGTCTCTCCTCAGATGCAGCTTGGACTCTCGCCACATTGCTGTCTGTCGAGAAGACAGGCAAGCCTCAGACAAACATACTGGCTTAAGTGCCTCGCCCTCCTGGCTGCTGACCTCTCGGGGGCCAAGGCTTGTTTCCCTTGGAAGATGCGCCGATGGCTCCCGAGGTGATTTATTTAACTCCTGGCCTTTGAGGGCTGGGTCTAGGGACCGGGAGACCCAGAGGCTCCTGGTCAGGTCAAAGGGGCTTGGCAGACAAGCTGGGACAGAAGTCTGGTGACGCACTGATCCGAAGAGGAGTGACTGCCTAATCTCTGTTGCTTTTGGAAAGGTGGCTCTGTGTGCCACCTATGGAGACAGGGGAGGCCTTTTCGTTCCTTGTTGATGGCTCGGCATTTAAACAAGAATATACAAGAGGAAGTATATTCATGAAAGTGGCAGCTGTAGAGAGCGATTCGCAGGCCCACAGGGGTCCTGGTGTGGGATCCTCTGCTCCAGATGTTGGATGGCCGATGCCGGTGATGGGGCTTCACGGGATGCATCTGGCCCCAACAGGCCTGCGACCTCTTCTTTCCTGTTCATCACCTTCATTAATTACTACCTGTTGAACTCCCCCGGTGCACTCAGCTCCAAGACCTGGCCACCGTTCCGCTGGGTTCACTTGTCACATTGGTGCGCCCCTCATAAGCAGAGCGCAAATTGAATTATAATGCTGAATGCATCCAGGGAGCTTATTAAAAGGAGTCTTATGCGGGAATTCTGCAGAAACCAATTAATTATTTTGCTGAGTAACCCTCTTTATAATTTGCCACTCTTATAAATTTGGTGGTTGCACATTATCCATCTATCCATCCATCATCCACCTTCTCCCTTATTTATCTATTCACCTGCCCATTGATTTATCCATTTATTCACACGTTCATCTAGCCTCCATTCGTCCATTCCTCCATACTTTATGTATCTACCCATCTACCTTTCCATCTATCCATTTTACTAGCCATACATTTATCCATGCATCCATCCCTCTATCCATCCCTTTATCCATCCATCTATCCATCCATCCATCCATCCATCCATCCATCCATTCAACCATCCATCCATCCATCCATCCATCCATCCATCTGTCCATCCATCCATCCATCCATCCATCTGTCCATCTATCCATCC